>NC_091830.1:58347125-58647125 GCF_038994185.2 Dermacentor albipictus
AAGCGTCCAGGTTTTCTAACCGTACGTGAGTACTGGTAAGACACAGCTGTTATGCACTTTTCTCTCGAGAGATAATGGCAACCTGCTGTTCCTGATCTGAGAATGCCTGCCAAACGCACGCCAGCTCATTCTTTTCTCCTGATTATTTCAGTCTCATGATCCGGATCTGTGATCACTAACTGTCCTAAGTAGATGGATTCCCTTACCACTTCCAGTGCCTCGCTACCTACCGTAAACTGTACTCGGTAAATGAACTCGGTGTCTTTCTATTGTTGGGCGAGAACAGCGGCGATGCCGCGGCCGCTTGCGTCAGTGTGGATTTCGGTCGGTGCAGATGGATCAGAGTGGGCAAGTATGGGAGGGGTGATCAGTAACTCAATGAGAGCGGCGAACGCGTGAGCCTTCTCCAGTCCCCATGATAATGGCGTGTTCTTCTTTAGAAGATCCGGCCAAGCCCTAGCAACGTAGGCGAAGTTTTTGATGAAACGGCGAATGTAAGAACAAAGGCCGACGAAGCAGGGCATGTCAGAAGCAGAACGTGGCACAGGGAAACTGGGTACGGCACGAACTTCTTCCGGATCTAGTTGGACACCGGATACGTCAGTGGTGTGTCCCAACACTGTAATCTGGTGTTACCGTGCACTCCGCTCAAACTCGTGGGCTGCGCGAAACGAGACAAACGCACCAGCTCACACGCGCGACCGTCAGCGGAAGGGCGCGGTGGAGCAAAATAAAGCAAGAAAAAAATGAAAATAAGGAAAGCCGGGCCCACAACGTATGAGTCACGCGATCCTCCAGCTCATGTATGGGAGAACGCAGGCAAGCAATTTTCCTTGCGCAGGCTAGGCGAGGCTTGCGGAGAGATTGCCCTGATTGGCGGTAACGTTCGTATCAAGAAATCATGGGTTCCTGGCACTGAAATATTTCTATTACGGCTATTTCTGAACCAATTCGAAAAAAAAGAATACTTGGCGTAGAACGCTCCCAAGAAGGCACGTAACAACTTCCACGTTATAACCAAAATTTGCTATGTGGCCTGGTGAGGGGAATTCGAGATTTTCAAACGAGTGTTAGCATTTAACGTATTTTGTGTCCATTCTCAATGTGGACGGCAAGCAAATTATGTCATGTTTAAAATTCATTATTTTTCTGTTCACGCTTACTGTTAACCTAAACATTGTGCGTAATTATCTAGGTATTCAGTTATTCCAAAACACGTGCTTTATCTGCAAAGCACTCGTGTGAAAGTTTACCGTGATTATACGGTGCTTTAACCAAATACCAACCGAAATAAATTTGTTAACAATGACCTCTAAACTTACGGCATAGTTGTATTTATCCGAGCAGTTGTGATACATTTCTGGATGCGCTTTTTTTTCTTCATCTGCGAAAAAAAATAATCAGGGCGTTCACTTTCTTTCAAGTATAATCGGAAATTGTAAGCACCTCTCAGTATGAGTGTCATTAAACAGATGCACTGTACCATACCATATCCCATCAACAAAAATCCAAGTGCATCATGTGAAACCGCATTCACCTTAATCAAAGCAAATATACGCATTTAGAAGCTGCCAATAAAAATAGCTCTGCAGTGTAGCTTTCAATGAAGATAGCAGTTCGGAACAGTTGTATCAAATTTGTTGCGTGAATGTAGCTCAAACCACCAACGTGCGGGAATATAGTTGTGTTTAATGGAAAGAGGTTGAAAAGCATGCGCTCTGTTTGTGCAACTTTCGGCTAACGATTTCTTCCCGCGCTTCGATTATTTTTGCCGCATTCGTGCCATGAGTTGGATTGGCAGTACTGAGATTTATATTTTTGCTTCTTTCAGAATTTTCGGCGGGAATGCGCTTTTGTCCTCACAGCCTTTCCTAAAAACAGAACTGCACTAGCTATTCATGCAAAAGTACTCTGTAGACATTGGGCCATTCTGCTCGTCAACAATTGCGCTGGTGTATTTTTATATTTAGGTACACCATCAGATAGACAGATCAGTGTACTGTAATGTCTCCATCTTTCAATCATTCCACAAATTCAACAAATAACGCAATCGTAATAACTTACCTATAGATGTTGGCCAAACACACTCTCCGTTATTGCAGAGGCCAGCAAGTGCGCAATTTGGACGTTGATATACAATCTGCAAAATGAAGACGCCGAATGGGCAGCTTAGGAAGCATTTCAAGAGATCTGCTAATAGTATTAGAAAAATTCTAGGAAAAATTTCTGTGATGTTGCCTAATGTTGTCGCACAATTTAGATGCATTTAGCACATACGAATAACATGTTTAAGTGACATTCGGTATAACCGTGTTTTCATCTTGAAAGAGAGAAAAACCGGTAATGATAAGAGGAAATTATAACCTAGCTTTAGACTTCGCATGTTACCACTGGTGCAATATTTCACGAGAGATGATACACAGACACCGAAAAAAATGCATATGGAAAGCATATATAACCAATGTGTAGCGGCGTTTTTGTGAAGTAATAAGCACTCAAAATATATGCAGGGGTTTCTTTGTTTTTTTCACTAGGTGGAAATTGTAATGTCATGCATTGTTTATCATGTACACTTGCATTAGGTAAATGTATTGGTTGATGTTTGATGCAACAGCGACACATACCGATTCCAAAGACCTTTCTCAGAATGTGACCTTGTCCAGTAGTCCGAGAATCGGATAATCAAAATGCACGAAATAGAAGAAAATCAGCCAGGACGTATAACAACAGGCGTTTATTTAAAGATCTTTAAGTTCACTTTAGAGTTCCTTATTAGAATACTTTGTTTGTAAAGCTTTTATGTTGACCTTTATTGTGTTACCATGAAGACCAGCGATGCACTTAATGGCTTCAATGTGTTGTTAAAATTCTGCACTGTATAAAATGTCTATTCATTTAAAAGTCTACATAATCACGTACTTGCACTGCCCCCCCCCTCCCTCACATTCCCTTTGCCCTAAGGTGGCATCGAGGGTTTTGCTATAGGTAAACCAAATTCACATTAGAAAAGGAACAGAACACGCTGTGATACAAGTACAAACTAAGCGCACAGACGTGCATGGTGTTTCTAGTCTTCTTTACACGTGTATGCCGCAAGTAAGCGTCTTAAGAGCATGCCAGTTAGACTTAGAACACCGCCACGGTGAAATAACGTCTCACCACTCATCGTGTGCATCGTAAATTACGTAGAACTGTAGTGTAAGTGCATCCTTGGCTTTTAGGCGCCTGCCAATCTAAATAACGTGGTCCTAGTTCTCGTCAACACAGCCAGTGAAAATATAAGTGCACTGGCCGCCTTAGGTTTCAATAAATAACGTTTCGCGTAAGATACATCTCAACAAATGCAACGCCAACAGTTAAGAGTGGGCATGTTAGGAACTATGAAGCGAAATTCGTTGTTGAGGCCAAACCAACTATGAGGTCAGTATTTTTATTCCACGCCACACAAGCAGGCAATGCTGTCCGTTAATTCCCCATATAAGAGTTACTGCCCCCTGTAGTGCATAATGTATGAGGATCAAAGTTTACATTATACTGTGCGCGGTTACGGTAGCACAGTTGGCTGTGACGTAGTTACCACATCACAACACTTAATGGGTTGTACGGTGCTTAGTATAAACACAAATGTGCCAAAGTAATATCTGATTGGATGTAAACATACTTCCACAAGTATCAGCTATAATATCATGATCCTCACCTTCATAAGCCTAAGATTACCTGCACGGATGGACGAAGGCCTCTTCCGGCAATCTCCAATTACTGCTGTCTTCCGCTCGCTGATTAAGACTGCATATTTCGCACTTCTAACACGCCACCTAATTGGCCGCCATGCTTAACTGCGCTTCCTTTCCTATGGCACTGACTTTGTAACTCTCATGTTCCACCCGTTATCGGCCCTACCCTATACATGGCCTGTCCAGATTCATTTTAAAGCGAAAGTTCCTTTGCATTTTCTTCGACATTTCCCGCTGCTGCTGCTGGTGTCGCTGTGTTGCACATCCCGTCGATAGCTGGTTCGTAGTGTCTGTCTACACGGCGGGGTCGCGGAACAGAGGAAACGCGTTGCGAGGAAGTCTTTTGCACCGTTCCATCGCATTTCCACAATGTCGATAGGTGATCCCTGGGCTTCGCCATAATACACTATTGACGGCTGTGATTATCTAAGACCACCGGCAAATACGTTGCAGAAGGTGCAGCGCTTTCCTTTGTACTACCATTTAAAAGTCAAGAAGGGGAGTAGTTACACCGCCAGAGAAGAAGCTAGAGAGGGGAGTGAGAGTGGGTAGAACCGATGCAGTCACGAAACTAGTGAATAAAAGCCTTACTACCCATCGCTTGCAGCCGTCATACATGGGAGAGGCAAAATGTGAAGTAAGAGCTTGAAGAAACGCTACTTATTGACAGGGCAGTGGTTGCAGACGAACAGGACGCATTTAAGCTCAAGGTACGATGCGGTACGCTTCTGCAATTTGGGTAGAAAATTCGCAGTTCCGCCCGAAATTCGAAGCACCAATTGCGATACCAAATTAGTAGATAGCTGTAGGAAGTAAGGATAGTAGTTTTGTTGGCCATATAAACTTGTATAGGTCCGCTTGCTAACTAAATTAGGATGATAGAACGTGTAAGCATGAATCATTAAAGACATAGAAATAAACACACTCACACAGAGAGACAGCGCTCTCTTTGTCTTGCTGCTTCTTTCTTTCGTCCTTGTTCAGTTGCGCTTACATTTTCTATCATGAAATCAAACCAACTAGCCCGCCAACTTGTTCTAACTAAATTAACTAGCACGGTGTCATACGATCACAGGTAAGTATGAACACATCTCACTCGATGAGCGCGTAAAGTCGTATCAAAATTATGGAGTGAGGAATCGTGGCAGCAGCCTGCGAATTGACCTTCATGGATCTCTTGCTCGAACGCTAACGTAACGTCGAAAGCACAGCGCATACAAAGCTACAGTCACTACGCCCACTTCGCAAACATCGCAGACTGCTTTGGAGAGGACATTTTCCCTGATTCATTTTACAGGGTGTCTATTGGCATCTTCCCTTCGGGACAATGTATGCGTACATCCACACTGCCTTTATTGCAAGGCCCGATTTCCACAGATTTCAAAGTATTTTACATTGCTGATTTGCTCTATAAGCCTGTTGCTAACACGCCGCCCTGACTGGTTAATACATCGTTTCCAGGTCTAAACGGCACCAAATACACTCCTTCTTGCACACGGTCAACTAGATTGTCTTTGTGCTTGGTCACGCACGGTTGATGCGTGTGAGAGTAGGAATTGACCTTAGCGTATAAGACAATGAACTTGAGCGGAGCAGAAAAAACCTTTTTCGGATGGGTGAGGCCAGCAGCCTCACCTATCCTTTGAAGATTGTATGATTTTTCGCTCATTCGCATTTATCTGACTAACAGAACGCAAGTTGTAGATTTGGGTGGTTCACTCTCACGCACTAAATCAGTCACTAAGGATGTCCCACAAGGCTCGCTCTCAAGGCCTTTACTTTTGCTCGTGTACATTAATGATTATCCTCACTGTTTAACTAGTACTTCATCTACACTGTATGCTGACGGCACCACTATATTGTCTAATAGAAAATATACAAATACTGTAATAAATGGACTAAATTCTTATCTAGACCGTTTATCTGAGACGGTGCACAAATAATAAATTTCAGATGAACCCTTCAAAAACGGTGTTTATTCTTTTTCATTCACATCAATTCTTCATCGCGGCCGCATCCACCGCTCATTTTATAACATCCCATTCTTTCACCTGCACATGAAGTTGTGTTCCTTGGTGTCAAGCTTCACCCCACATTAAGTAAAGGGTTAACTTGCATGCTGACATGATCTAAAAAAATGGCTTTGGAATAAGAGTACTAATTTTAACGCGCTCACATATAACACATATGCAACATTTATAAAATTAAGCTTTCAGGATCATCAATTTCTCTATAGACATGTCACATGCAGTGCTAATTTTCACTTCCTTAAATATACTACCATTACGTTATATGATCCAGCTCCAAATTGGTTTTACTAATATACTGCAGACTAAAACACGTATCATTTTACATACATTCAATATATCTGCTCTTACCAACTCTAAATATAGGAGATCTGTTTTCTAAAAATATTTTACTCGCTAGAATAAACATCAATTACGGAATATTTACTGTCCTTTTTACGGCCATTTAATACAGGCATAAACTAGCACCTAATAATAAAGCCTACCACAAAACATTAACATTCAACAGATATACGAAGAAATATTTACTAACCACACTACTGGCTACAGACTCATTACTATGAAGAAATATTGTACACTCATTTATTTTCCCCTTTCCTGGCTTCTATCGTTCCCAATGTATTACTTTTATTACCTCTCTCGCATTGCCTGCCTTATTTTTCTTTCTTTAAAGATCTGCATTTTTTCATTGCATAACATATATTTGACTTGTACTTCGCATATTGTAAGAACATTTCGGTTTCTAATTATCTACAACGTTAACCTCGTGTGCTTTATATATGTCATTCCTATGTTTCCTTAATGTCTCAGTTACTACAACTTTATTTACTGACAGCCAGCATTTATTTCATTTGCTTGTTTGATTTCAACTTCAATTCTTCTAAGCGCCTTTCTTGTATTTAATTATCTACTTCTCTAACTTTGTGTAATCTGATGTATGTCACTCTGTTGCCATAATGTATTAATTACTATATTCTTAAATTACTATTAGGAGGTCCCCCTGACACGTATTGTAACTTCAGGACCTCCTCCTCTACTAATGATAAGTAATAAAAGAAAAATAAAAAATAAAAATAAAATTGAAATATATACCGGTTGCAGGTAAGGCAGAAAAATCACTATTTTTGTCTGCCATCTTTTGTTGCTATGTATCGTCGGCTGGCGTCGTTGCGTTTCCTTAGTAAACATCCTGCCACTAAAATCGCCAACTGCCCATTATATCCTGCTGACACAAGGCCATCGACTTACTTGCAGAAGCTCTCCGGTGCCTTGTGAGCACAATATTTCTTCCTAGGATTGTGAAAACAATGCAACACAATAATTTTTTTAACAGTTTGGTGCGCGTCGACGTAAATGGGAGCAGTGGCTTGTTGCCTCTAGGCTCGTACGACCAGCAGACATGCCTTTCCAAAGAGAAGTTGCAAGTAAACAAATCTGATTTATTTTCAAGTGCTTGAAGAATTAAGGACAAGGGCCTTAAGCACTGAGGATAAATAGCAAGAACCACCTGTAAATTTTGATTCTCGTCAACATGTCTGCAACTTAAGAGCACCAGATAACGTCTACGTAACGAAAGGTCTTCACAACGGATGAACACAGAGTGGAGAGCAACATTCTGTAATAGTAGGCCAAGCACAGGTCACTTAAGAGTGACGGTATGCAAGTGCCTACACAGGTCCCATTTGCGTGAATGAAGATGTTATTTTCTCGAGTAAAGAAGGTGGATAACAGGCTACATTTAACCAGCTGAAGAAAACGACCTATGTCATACCTAGAGCATTCTGAAAGTGCGTTGGTCCGTGTATGTTCATCGCATACAAAATGCACAACATTCGTTTATTGTGCGGCATGGAGTAGAACAAAATATTTAATGTCAACAGAAAAGGTTGAGGGTCTTTGTTAAGGGTATCCTTAAGTGACGCAATCACGCGGTCGGAATTGTTAATTAGGAGAGGATCACCACCAGAAATAATTTTGAGCTATTAGAAACCTGGAACCCACCCTCTGCCAGCTGCCCTTCTCACACACTATAGAAGAAAACGGACAACCATCTTTGTGGGCTTTAGAGCTAAAGCACATTGTAAGACACAAATCGTCTTTCTATTCATTAGAGTGAGATAGCGCAACTATTTTCATATCCTGGCACATGTAAACAAAATGACTACAATTCCAATGTGCAGATGACTCTTACTCTTTATCCTGCGTGTTTGAGGCTCTTGTGTTTAACCCATCAAACGCTGGAAAACAAATCAATCAGATTTATTGACTTAAAACACCTCTTTGGCCAAAGGCATGTTTGCTGGTCACGCGGACTTACACGCCACAAGTCACTGCTCCCGTTTACGTTGGCGCATTCAAGTGGTAAAAGAACAATCGTACTGCATTGTTTTCGGAATGCTTTCGACAGACCTTGCGCCCACAGCATACCGGACAGCTTCTACAGGCATGTCGATCACGTTGGGCCAGCAAGGTATCCAAGACACATAGTAGTTTCTCTAGTAGGATGTTTAGTAACAAAGCGGAGTGACGCCAGCCGATGAAACAAAGCAACAAAAGACGGCAGGCAAAGAAAAGTGGTTTTGCTGCCTTACCTACTTAAAAGGATTGATGAGGCTGGGGGCATTGGCGTGGTTTTCGTCTGCGCCACACAAGTTGCCCATCCGACACGCACATAGAACGAACGTGAATGACCAAGCGCGAAAAACATTGACAAACATCGTTGACTGTGTGCAGCAGATATTGTATTTGATGCCGTTGTCATGTGTAAAACAATATATTCACCCCTTAGGCCGATGGATCAGTGATAGGTTATCAGAGATTAACAACAACAAAAGACCTACTTGCACGTTGTGGAAATCTTGCCTTGCATTGTCGGTAGTGTTGATGTATGCCTACGTTGTCGCAACGTGAACGTGTTCATAGACACCCTGATAAGTCATCCAGGCAAATTTTAGGGGCGTTTGACATGAACCGCTCAAGTGTTGAGTGCGTAAGCATCGTGTCTCTCAACCTGTCCAATAAAAAAAAACTATCTTCTTTGTACTGAAATGAAATAAGAATGCGCTAGCCGCAAAGTGTCTCTTTTTTCTTGTTATCTCGTCCCTTGTGTGTTTTCTTTTCATGGTAGTTTTGTTTCTGCCTTACTGCTCTGTAATAAAAGATCAGCAGGATAATGAACACACACTCGTTAGTCAGCGCAATATGTGTATGGGTCTTACAATGTTAACTGCCTTGAAGCGCTGTTTTTGCTGTGATAATGAACGAACTAGCCCGGCAATCAATCTTTACATTGCTGACATTCCCGCGTGCTAACAATGCTAAGGCTTTAAGCAAACACGTCCCGCTGTGTGTCCTGTGTTATACGCAAACATACAGCTGCGATGCTCCGCAAAGTAACATTTAATTAACTCACCACTTTCGTAGTGCAATAAACACAAATGAAATAAATATTCTCCGCGAACATCACCGCTTCATATCATCAATAAAAGCAAACAGCACAGAAAGCTGCGCTTAGATCGATTCCAACAGTGTCTGGGATCCGCATGATTTTTGTATGTCTAGTTATCTAGTAGTCTAGGTATCTAATAGTCTAGTCTAGTTATGTAAAGTTTCGTAGCTTTGCCGGCTACGTTCGAAAAGGCGTAAACGCAGTGGCTCCGAATTTCGACGTTTTGTGGGTCCTCCGCCAAACAAGCGCCACATGTCAAACGCATTCGCTGCGTTCGAAAGACATTTCTGTGTCATGTCACGTGGAGCCTAACTCCGCCTCTTGCACAAACTAATGCTTCGATATCCTGAAGACTCAAGTTATGCACCTCAATCCGCGAGCCATTGTGTGGATGTGTTGTCCCATATGAACTCCGAGATCCCTCAGCCTTTTACATTGAGAGTAAATATCCACTTTGTTCCAATCATTGTTTCGCCTTGTTAGGATTCAATATATGCATTTGGAGACAGCAATAGGACCAACAGCAATTTCTTCCAAAATTTGAAGAGTTTATGCAGCGAACACGAAACTTTCGTAGGCCACCAGAATGGCCGTCAATCACCATGTATACTTGCACATGCTGAGATTTACAAAAGAATGACAACATAAGACCAAATCGTAGTTGAAAAACATGAGAAAGCCATGTTTGCATCAAAATTATACGATTTCATTCGTTTACGAAAAGTCAGTTGTGCAGCGTATAACAAAATTTTATTTTTTCTGATCTGCTCAATTGTACTCGTGTGGCCATCCGAGCGTCATTCTAGGCAGTGTGGTGTGCCTAAGGTCTCCAGTAATATGGGCTGTGCTAGTGTTTAGTATGTAATGTTTACGAGGCAGTAAACATACAAAGGAGTTTGAGCTTTTATGCGATAAGCATTCACTGTGAAAGGCAAGTCAACACATTTTACAGCAGCTTCAACGTAATCGTTCCATGTGGTATTATTTTCATTGTGACATTCAAACGTAAAGAACTATGTAAAGTGCTAGAAGCAGTCTTCTCATTGCACTGAGAGTCGCTTAGTGTATAATAGCGTAAACTACATGGCTGAGTATCGGTTTTCCTATAGCCAACTTTGACTTTACGTGTTTTTACGGAGATCCCGCCATCCCTTCGATGACTACAGGGAGCACACCCAAGTGTGTCAATCTTCTCTCCAGCAAGGGCTGCACAAAGGCACGAACTTCAAGCGTAGCAGATTCGGTAGCTTTTCCACACGTTTATTCAGGAAAAAAATGTATTCAATTTCTTCGCTAATTTTGAGCTACTATGACATCGCCTGTTCACGGGGCAATGTCACTCAATGATCTGCATGACAGACGGAGTACTTTATTAGAACTCTGGCTCTAGGCCTACATTGAGTGTGGTTGCTTGAAATGAAAGACTCGGAAGCGCTGGTGTAGCAGATCGAGTACGAACATATGTAAGCGGAAACTGGGAAACAGCCACCATCAGAAGCTTTTGTTAAGCTGATGCAAAAACACGCCCTGATTAGTCATTCAGAATAGAACCGGTAATCATTATTTGGTTCGATGCAGACGTCAGTAGCAAAGGGCGATGACAGAAAATCTCCTCTCATGCCTTGTTTAGTTGATGTAAAATGCATTCCTACTTTTTTTTGCGCACGCTGTACCATGCTTGCACAGCTAAATCACCATATAAAACACAGCTAGGAACAAGGACAACTGCGCACGTATGGTATCGCAACTATCATGTTGTAAACGATTCCCCTTAAGGAGGCATTATTAATATTTCATAGAAGGAGTGGAATCGCCGGCATCATCAACACGTCCAATTTATTTGTTGACTGCAGGCATTAAGCAAAAAAAGCTCCTCATTCACCCCTACAGACGAAAAATGACACGTTCAACAACCCATAAATTAGGGTAGTGCCTTTACAAAAATGGTTGCGTGAAACAGTTACTTAGAAAATCGAACCTAAATATCGCCACATTGAGTACTCAGGCGGTTCGACTGACTGGCTGTTCGATTTGTGTTTTATAGCTTGCCACTATATTATGCAAATGACAAAAACAAGTTCCGTAGAAAAACATATACAGCGTGACAGAAGTCGGTAAATACACAATATATACTCGTTATGCGATCGCTCTCGAATATCTTGTCTTCTGGCATGTGCCTTATCCAGGTGGGTCATCACAAGGCGATTTACACTTCTGGGATACGCGTTTAAGTCAGTCTGTGAACACTTTTGCTCGCCATCTGAGGCAAATAATCATAAACTGGCATGAAAATATCACTTTTATTGTTTGGTCTAAGGCAAACAGTTGGTGTAGGTGATATATATATACAAATAAATATTGACCACCTAAGTTTTATCACAGGGTTTCCGTTGCATAGAGATGCAACTGCTACTGAGTTTCTGTAAATCTAACATCCTGCTAAATTTCTAGGTTACCTTGTTTTCAGAAATGTGATTCTTCAGATGACTTAGTTGCACTGTTAGATAACGGCATGTGTGTTTTGGTAAGCCGTTTCCAGTATATAATATTACATGTACAGCAGCAAAACATCAAGTCCTTGTGAATGGTGCGACGCGATCATTGTAGAAAGCATCGAGATTCCAGCGCAAACTACGCCATTGATTAGACCTCTCCCTTCCACTTCGTCTTCCATCAGACCAATCAACATCCGGCACAACAGTATTTTCCGACTGTGACTTTGTGGTATTTTCCAATATACTTTGTATTCCGCGCCGAAAAAGAACAGTGTGGTGCTTCTAACTACTGCTTCAGTGAGAAGAGTATCCAGGGGTGCTAAACCAGATAGCTAGGGTGCTATAACGTGAAGCTATTTCAAATTTTTCTATTCCAATTCTGCAATTAGCCACGCGTGATTTGTCCTCCCCATTTCGCTTGTCTGTCACGCGACGTCATGAAACCCGTGATTGCTACCCATCTGATAAGACGTCAACACACTGATTATGCATCACTGAATAGAACAAAAGAAACGTAGCAATTTGTGATTCGACGCCTCTTCGCCGTTAGCCTTCGGCTATTGGTCAAAAGTTTTTAGGCAACACTCACTTATATAAAATGAATTCCTACTTCATTTTTATTTTTTCGCGGTGGCTATGCCATGCTTGCGCTGCTAAAGCACCATATAAGACACAGCTCTCACGCGGCGTCACAAAACCGCGAGAAGTCGGCCCCGTCAAAGTGATGCGTACGCGTTAAAGATGCAATATTATGCCGAACAAAACTGATTTTTTTTTCTGAGTAGCCTCAGGCTGCTCCGTTCGGAAAGGAATAAAATCGCTGAGGCACTGGCCGCAGATCATGGGTTTGTTTACATACAATCAAGTCTTTTGTGTGGCCGTGTAACATTTTCGAGCACCTTCGGCACGTTTACAACCTTGTTCTGGAAACTATTCTTTGCTGAGGATCCGTTTTAGCGGCATTCTTAACCATCCGCTGCATGCCGTGGCGATTTTCAACCAGCCACTGCAAGCTAAATAGGGAAAACCGGACCAATTGCAGACGCCGACACACTCTTCATCCTGTTCTCGATTCTCACTGCAATGGCTCGGTGCAAAGATTCGTGAGGTGAAAAAATATCTGCACATGCGTGGAAATAGAACCTACTGGTGCCTGGTTGTGGTGAAAAACGAAAGAAGAGCCCGAACAGCTAAATCTAGTCCTTTAATTTCAAATGAGCTCTGAAAGAAAAACGCTCAAGAGAGCGGAGTGAGGACTTGATCGCCTCGATTCCGCATGTTTACATTTCTTTCGTTTGCGCACAAACATCGCGCGAGCCTTGGTGATTGCTTGCAACTAATGCCGTTTGCTTTGATAATTGTTTTGCTTGTAGGTGTGCTGCGTACATATAGCGGTTATTTTCAACGAAGGATTCATGTAAAAAAGAAGGCTGACAGTCGCTTGAACCAAAAACTTTTGACATAACGTCGCTGAAACGTGCGACCCTCGCGGCAACTAAACAACATCCTGTGTATGTGTGGAAACGGGTGTGCCAACAGTCTTCTTGCCGCTGAGTGTGTTTGTCGTGTAGCAATTACACGACGACAGTTGTGTTTTCTGGTTCAGTGCTACGAGCCATTGCAACTGCGTGGCATTTTGAAGCGGCGGTATGGATCGTGTCAGAGAGTCTCCTCGATCGTGTTCGGGCTGCCAGAGTGATCTAATCTCGCAGAACACGAACATCGATCGTAGTGTGTGTGCGTGTGTGAATGCGGTTGACTGTTCTCGTGAACCGTGCGACGTCGCCACGTAAACTTGAATAATCACGCGTATTGTTGCGTTTATGCCTTTTCGCCTCCGTGTACCGCTAAAGCCCCGTAAGAATTGGAGGGCCATTCTACGAACCGCACGTTGCTAGCTTTTACTGCAATGTGTTTTGCTGGCAATCCGTGTATCGGTTCTGGCGTTTTTCTTATGTTAATTTGCTAATGTGTGTTTTGCGTCAGCAAAATGGCATCGCCGATTATTGAAACATCTTCGATGGTAAGGGAAACTTGGAAGGAACGAGCTGGCAGCAGTATGTAATGTACTTTGAATATTGTATTATATTTTATTATTTAATGGCCAGTAGCAGGGGCTATGCAGTATTTGTTTGTAAAAGCACAATAATGAGGGCACATAGGAATATATTTATACATATATGTAATGCACCAAATACAATTATGACATGCGCAATTGGAAACGACTTTTCGGACATATTGCAAGGCGCAGTTAACAACGCGCGTACAGAGACAGGAAAGTGTAAAAGTAGAATTTGCTGATGAAATTTGTTATTTTTTATCGCGCGTAACACAATGTCGATATTTGTCAGCGAGTTAATGCGCTTCTGCCCCACTATTTACTTGTATGATAGGTCATACTGCACTTGCCAAGTCAGCGGGCTCATAATGCACTAAAATCAATAAACTCCACAAATTCGGCCATCAACACTCATGCGAGCGAATGAAATACTATCGCAGCTCTGCACACACAAGTGTATACTTTCTCTCGCACCGTCGTATCGCTCTACGTTATTTCCTCGCATAGTCGTGCAGTTACCGATGGCTCACTCTTTCCGTCTAATTCGATGCGACCACATTTATCTTCTGGTTAGGTTTTATTTGCAGCGCGGGATGCAAAATAACTTCTTGCCGTCCTCCGTCTGATCTCGGCACCCACCCGCACAGCAACATGGAATTTCGGTCCATCGCATCCTAGGTCATACTGAGCTATTCAGCGGGCTCATAACGAACTAAAATAAATAATCACCACAAACTTCGGTCATCAATATTCATGCGCGCGAGCGAAATACTATCACAGCTCGACACACGCACATGTGTGCTTTATATCCCATGCATCTTCGTATCGTTTTAGGTTACTTGCCTCGCATTGCCGTGCAGTTACCCACGGTCCCAAGTCCTTCCGTCCAGTTCTGTGCAACCACACTTTTTTTCTGGTTAGGTTAGGGTTGCCGCGCGGGATGCAAAATAACTTCTTGCCATCCTTCGTCCAGTTTCGGCACCCAACCGCACAGCAACAAGGCATTTCGACCCTCCCGGAACAAAATTATGGCAGCAATGTGCAAAGCAGAACAGGCGAAACACGCGCACTTCGCTCGGCGCACAGGAACTTTTATGGCGGCAAAGGGGCGGAGCAAGGTCACATGTCACCGATCAGCCTATTGCTGGCGTCATCGGCTGGATCAAAGCCTTTCGCTACTTTATAATTATTGAGGGACTTTAACTGCACAAGGAGAAAGGGAGAGAAAGGTAGGGTGGCAGGAGTAGCGACAACGGATGATGCCTAGGCGCGTCACGGGACAAGCTCAAAGACGGTCAGCAAAGCGGGCATCATCGGCGAAGGTTAGTAGTGCACGAAACATCATTCACACGGAGAGGGAATTTGCAGCCCGAAGGGCGCAGAATGAGCGGAATACACTCTCTCTAGTACGCCACTCAAGCGCTATTCAAGTTTTCACGCTCTATTGGCCTAAAAGAGAGTGTATTCCTCCCATGTGTACCCCAGCTCCTCTGTTTTAATTCTCACTATTACTTTACGTGCCCACTATTTTTCAGTGTTTCCTTCCACCGTTACCCCTTCCCTAATGTGGCGTTAGCAAACCAGAATGTTCTCCTCCTATTAAACTCCAATTCTTTCCGATTTCACTTTTCACTGCAAGTGACATACAACAATGGTTTCTATTGAAAGCATTGGCGCATTTTGCATGAGCCTGCTGTATGACAGAAACATACGTCCCACTGGAGAGAGATCTGTGGAGTAAGTTGTGCTGCCGGAATTGAGGTCGTGGTTTTATGCATCGGATCGTTCTGTCCTCTGTACCGTTTTGTTATTTTTGTCCCATTTGCCCTCCTACTTAGGCAACAATGAGCACCAAAGTGTTTGTAAATAAACGAATAAAATACTTTGCCAGTAAAATTGCTTCTACGCCAGAATGTTCACAAGGAATTCATAGTGAACTAGCTATTCTCTGTATTCAAGATTTTTCTTCTCCACCACTCTGAAGCACCATGCAATGAAATTATCAAGGAGAACCTAGCTTTACATACCAGGCAAGGTGTTCCATTTGGAAAAATCCCTTGTGTGCTATTACATGAAGTAGGGTATCCTTCCTATAAGGATGAATGAAGTTGTTTTCATTATTTCATGTGCAATCCTGTATTAGCGTACAGAGTTCAAGAGTGGCACATTTGCTATTACAGCCAGATAATAAAGTTACGATGCTTCTCAACACTATTTTGATTACATATATATTAATCTGTGGCAAATTATTCCGATTATGTTACTAACGTCCATAAATTCATGAGTAATACTGTCTCGGCAAGCAAATATAATTTTCTTTAGTTTCTGGAGCGCACGTTTCAGCCGATGATGCCAACCTGTTTACTCACATTATTTCGTAGGAAAAGCTTTATTTTACCGTTGCTAAAAATGGCGATCCGATTTCCGTTAAGAAAATTAGATGGACAATTAAAAGAGACATAACTTTAGCATAGCTAACAGACAGCACTACTGATCGGCTGCCGCTACATTGCGTAGAGTAATTGCGATAGGTAAGTTAAACAAAACTACCGGATGGTGACTCTTCCCGAGCAAGCATTAGCTCTGCGCGACATCCAATATCATAGGCAACCGCTAGTGGAGCAGCAAATATTTGCCAGTAGAGAAAAAAATAAAATAAGCTATGAAAAGCTAACGACTTGGAAAGCCTCAAGAAATGTTTCTTTATTAAAAACAGGAAAGGTACAAAATGTAGAGTGCGCAAATTTATCTTGACGTCTTTGCTATTGCAGTACATGGATTACACCAAGAATCGGACCCACAGCACCAAGCATACTTAAGTGAATATTTCTGCACTGTGTTATAACAAGGTGCCTGCGTTGGAAGTATGTACGTAATCGTTACTATTTTTGTATCAGCGCTATCTGGTGCTCATAATGAAAGTATTTGTACTTCATAGGTCCAGTTGAATACAACGTTAGACATATCACTCCATGTTTCTCTTACGCACTCAGTCTCTCTTGGCACTATGCCTTCACAAATATTTCTTTACAAGGAAGTATAGATATTTATCATCTGTACAAGTGAAAAGGTGTGCTGTTGGCACTCTTCTGTCGAAGAGAAGACATAAGCAGCTGCGTGATATAAAAAGGAGCAGGTAATCACCATCTAAACGTAAGCCACCACATAAATATATTTAAAGTAGCACAGCCTTTTTCGCAAAGAAAAAGGAAACACAGGCATTTCATTGTATAAACCTATTTATGATTTAGTACAACCTACGCAATAGGATCCGACAAAACTGTTCAGATGCCACAATGGCGGAAGTGGGGCTAGTTCTAAATGCTCTAAACTGGGTTCCACAAGTTACAAATATAACTGCTTCACATCGCCCTGGCACAAATATGGCAGTTTCATGAATAATGCTTTTGTAAAGGTGCCCATTGGCCTATACAGGAGAAATCTTTTTAGCGGCAGCAAGAATAAATAAGATGTTGTGACTATAAAAATTTGATTCTTATAATCATTATTGCAATTTGATTTCGTATCATTTCCAACCTCCCTGCTATGCCGGTAACCATTGCATGCTTACATCTACTGTTGATTACGGGAGAGCCACCATTTCTTTTGGGGAGGGGGGGGGGGGTGCGTGCCCACTTCACCTATTTGCCACGCAGCGTCACAACATCGCGCAATTTGACAACGTCAATGTCACTGAAGATGCAATATCGTGGCGAATAAAAGAGATTTTCTTAGGAAAAAGCCGGAGACATCCGTTCTTAAAGGAGAGAAAGATGGCTACCCGCCCAGCACGCCGCTACTGCCTACTTGTAGTCGCTTGGGCAAATGTAATCTCTGCGTATGATGGAAGATGTTGCGCTGCATTGTAACGTTGCCAAGCCTTTTCGCCATGCATCCGACATCGCTCTGCTAACTCTTCTTCGCCTAGGATCCGTTATAGCTCTCTATAAAACCTTCATTTGCATGTCACCGCGATTTGCGACCAGCAACTCCAAGGTGTGCAAGGGGAAGCGGACCAATACCAGACTCCAGCGTCATCCCCCTCATCCGGATGCTTAGCTTCAGTGGTCCAGCTCCTACCCACAGAAACTCTGGTCACCTATGTGCACTCCTTGCGTGTAGTCAGCTAAATAAATTAAAAAGAACACCGTGTTAAGATGGCCAATTTTATTTGCTTTCAAAGCAAAAAGAAAAAATGTTACCGGAGTTTTCTAGGAATATTCAAACAACTACGCCGGACACCGTTTGACGGTACGCATTGGCGTTTACCCGAATGTAACTAAGGAGATTGGAATAAAATAGTGAAAAAGGACTGCGTTATACTGCCCTTGGTGGCTTTATACGCTCCTCAATTAACAGCTTGGCCAAAACATGAATGATCAATGCCTCCTCGAGCTCATAGAGAGAGTCAAAGATCTGGTCGAGGCAAACCGTCACAGGGTTCACGTCATAGCCATAACCTGTAAAATACTTCATGGAATTTAATTCTCACAGTATGTCGGATTTGCAAATTTTTTATGTGAATCATCAACTTAACTGAGTTGGGTGAAGCGTTCTTATCGTGTGTTTGTACCGTACAGTGTATGCCAGCAGCACTCAGCTTAATGCTCCTTGCATGACTCTTTACAATGAATTGAGTAATGAAGAAAAAATAATGAAGGTGCGAATGTAATGCAGGATTTCTGTTTTACCATAATAAACCTATGAGAGTGGACGTAGATGCGCCATGGAAATAGCGTTTAGATACACGTGACCGACACGAGTGCACTTTTGATAATAAAAATTGAGATGCGTTCTTGACAGTAAATACGTCTTTGAGTGAGCAAAAAAGTAACATTTGTAACGATTACAGCTGTCTTTCTCAATACTGTTATTCACAGAGCTTTATAATTTCGCTACGGGAAGGTCAGTGATATGCTATGCTTCATTAACTAGGGAATCTTGAATCCGTAAGAAGAATGAAGGCAAAGCATTGTTTTTTTCACAGCGAGAAAAGAATGATGGCAGGTCTTTTATCTCTCTCACGACATACAAATAGCTTTCAAATCCTGTAACCTCGCAGTGTGCGAGGGACAGGTACAGCATGGCCTGAACAAAGTCTCAATGTGGGCAGACAAGAATGGATTTAAGACCCATCCTAACAAAAGCTCTTGTGTTCTTTTTATAAGAAAGAGAGGCCTGGTTCCGGATCCTTCCTTAGAACTGTGTGAACAACGAATACCTATCAGCAAAGAGCACAAATTCCTAGGTATCATACTTGACTACAGGCTCACTTTCATTCCACACATTAAATAGCTGAAAGAAAAATGTCTAAAAACAATGAACTTAGTGAAACTTCTATCCCAGACTACGTGGGGTAGTGACAGGAAGTGTTTAATGAACCTATACAAGAGCCTAATTCGATCTCGATTGGATTATGGTGCTGTAGCATATAACTCTGCCACCCCGAGCACGCTAAAGATGCTAAACCTAGTCCACCATCTAGGAATCCGACTGGCCACTGGTGCCTTCAGAACGAGTCCCATACAAAGTCTATATGTAGAATCAAATGAGTGGTCACTTCATCTGCAGAGAACATACATCAGCCAAACATATTTCCTGAAAGTCCACTCTAATCCTGAACATACGTGTTTTAATACCCTCAACGATATGACATATGATACACTCTTCCGTAATCGTTCCTCTGTAAGACAGCCTTTCTTGCTGCATGTGAGGGAGCTTAGTGAAGAAATGCATGTTCCACTCCTCGAGCTTCGCCTAATGCATCCAGCCAAGCTGCTACCTCCTTGGAAGTGGCAGCTGATACAATGCGACACATCTTTCATTCAATTTCATTCTTTCATTCAAGCATGATCCTGAGGCTGAAATCAGAATGCATTTCCTAGAACTCCAACACAAGCATTCCCCTGCAGAGTTCTACACAGACGCTTCGAAGTCAAATGCCGGGGTATCCTATGCAGCCGTCGGCCCATCCTTCTCGGAATCCGACGTACTGCATCCGGAAACAAGCATATTTACGGCCGAGGCCTACACATTACTCTCTGCTGTGAAGCATATAAGAAAATCGCAACTTCCAAAAGCAGCGATCTATACAGACTCCCTAAGCGTCGTGAAGGCCTTAATCACATTCAGCAAACATAAAAATCCCGTATTTAATGAACTCTATTCCGTCTTGTGTAAAGCGTACTCATCTAAGGAGCATATCATAATCGCGATATCATATCATCTGGCGGACCAGATGGCCACGTCGATCGCATCGCGAGCCGCTAACCCTACCGCTGAGGTGCCTGTCACAGATCTGAGGCATTTCTTGCGAAGGAAGCTGCAAGCCCACTGGCAACACATGTGGGACGCGGAAACGGATAATAAGCTCCACCTGATAAAGCCACAGTTAGGATTCTGGCCCTCTACTACAAAATCGCGCCGAACAGACGTCCTATTCTGTCGTCTAAGAATAGGACACACATTTGGCACCCATAACTTTCTACTCACCGGAAGTGAGCTTCCAACCTGTGGTAGATGCGGGGAGAGGCTGACCATACTCCACGTCCTCCTGGAGTGTCGGGAAGCCGAATCTGTGAGAAAGAGACATTTTTCCTTAGCATACCGACAGCACATTCCCCTTCATCCTGCGATGTTTCTTGGTCCAAAACCGCTTAGGTTTTCTCAGAGATGTAGTCTTACATGTTATTAGTCCCATGCATTCGTAGCGCCTCCTCTCTCCAGAGGATGCCACTGCGATAATTGTTTTGCATAGCACATGCCTCCAGGCCCTTTGTTTTCAAGGGCTCTAAGGAGGCAGTAGTGCTCTAGCATTTCTTATATTCTGATATATTTTACCTATCGTATCATTCTTTTTAAATGCATCGGATTGTTCATAGTACAAGTCATATGTCATCGCCATAATTTTATTACACAGATTTTACACACTTTAGAGCGTATATTTTAAGGCCCCTTTACAGCCACGTGACACCAATTTCATAGTAATCATAGTTACACAGACAGACACATACCCCACTCAAAACAGATTACACCATTACATGCCTGGGCTCTACGACAAGTCTCATTGCACCAATTGCAATACATCCCTTAACGTATATCATTTACTCTGGCCGTGCTCGCAAGCTCACGTAAACTACGACCAGGACAAGCGCAAGTTTGAAGAGGCAATCCGGAGTGAAGAACTTGCTCTCCAACTCTGGGCCATCCAGCAGGTCCAGGACGCCGCCAGGAAACTCAACCTCTCGGTTCCGTCGTGGGAGACGCCCACTCTATGAGAGCTCAAAGCTCTCGTGGCCTGCAGGACCTGAATAAAGTGGATTTCCTTCCTTCCTACGGAAAGAATGTATCTTCCTTCTGAACATATACAATAGCCCCAAGGATAAAGCAAGGTGTCGCTTCCTCACCCTCTTTAAGAAGGCTCTTCACGTAGCTGGAGCGCACCCCCTACTCATCGGCGGTGATTTCAACCTCGCCCATACAGGCTGGGGCTACGTTCGCATGGAAGCTGCAGCTCGCAACCTCTGGCAAGATTACCACGACTTAGGCCTTACGCTCATCACGGATCCCTCCTTTCCTACACGCCTCGGTACTTCCACTACCCGGGACTCTACCCCCGACCTCACCTTCATCAAACATATCACCAATGCACACTGGACCAATACCCAGCAAGACCTGGGCAGCGACCATTATATCCTTGCTCTCTCTTTACCCCAACTCGCTGCCGCCCCTGCCCCCACTAAAGAATTCACCATTACCGACTGGGATGTTTTTCGAAAAATACGCATAGGTTCTACCTCAGCAGAAGGCATTACCGACATTAACACCTGGATGCAAGCTCTACGCACTGATGTTCAAACGGCCACTCGGGTGGTAACTACAGATGCCTCAGTTGAACGCATGGATAGCCGCCTCGCCCATCTTCTGGAGGCTAAAGCCTCCATCCTAGCTCGATGGAAGGGGCAGCGCCTAAACCGTCGCCTCAGAAGCAAGATCTCGAAACTGAACACAGCCATCGAGGAGCATTGTCAAATCCTCAGCCGGCAACAATGGACTGAGCTGTGTAACACGGTGGATGGACAACTTCATCGCCCTTCCTCGTGGCAACTCCTCAAACATCTGCTTGATAATACCACCACCCGCACCACCCAACAGGATCGGCTGCAGAAGCTCCTTTATACGGAGACCCTTAAGCAAGGTCCACAACAGGTGCTTGACTACCTCTGCACCAGATATATCTCCAGGGGACAAGTCAGTCCACACAGCAATTACATCGGTAGACCCAACCCAACACTAGACGCCGATTTCAGCGTATCTGAAATACACGCCGCTCTACGCAAGCTTAACGGTCGTTCTGCTCCAGGGCCAGACGGGGTCACTAACAAAAGCCTTCGCAATCTCGATGACGAGTCCGTGTCCCATCTGACTGACTACATCAACGATTGCTGGCGCAGTGGTGCCCTTCCAGCCGCCTGGAAGACTGCCAACGTTATCTTAATCCCAAAGCCTGGCAAACCATCTAGCCTCAATAACTTAAGACCCATCTCCCTCACTTCATGCGTAGGCAAGGTGATGGAACACGCCTTCTTAGCACGCATCAACAGTCACCTCGAGGACAACTCTCTCTATCCCCACACCATCATTGGATTTCGCCCTCACCTTTCTACTCAAGACGCTATGTTGCAGCTCAAACATCAAGTGCTCAACGATCGTTCTCGTAACATGAAAGCCATTCTCGGACTCGACCTCACTCAAGCCTTTGATAACATTTCCCATACAGCTATCCTTGATCAGGTCTCCAACCTCCAGCTGGGAGAGCGAGCCTACAATTACATCCGTGACTTTCTCTCCAATCGCACGGCTACCCTCTCGGCCGGGGATTTACGTTCAGACCAGCTTCCCCTTGGCAGCAAAGGCACCCCGCAAGGTTCCGTTATCTCTCCCATGCTCTTTAACTTAGTCATGATTGGCCTTGCCAAGCAGCTACAGCAAGTCAACAATATCAACCATACCATCTACGCCGACGACATCACCATCTGGTCGTACCGAGGCAGTGATGGTCAAGTGGAATCGGCCCTCCAAACGGCGATTGACACGGTTGAAGCCTATCTCCAAGGGACTGGACTGCGCTGTTCGCCGGCTAAATCGGAGCTTCTGCTATACAAGCCCATTCAGCGGGGTCGCCCTCCCAAACACCAATCTGATCACCGACCCTGTGACGCCATCACCCTACGCCTTCAAGATGGCAGTCCTATCCCAAACGTCCCTAGTATCCGGGTTCTTGGTCTCACCATCTCTACCAACGGCTCCAACGCCTTGGCTCTCAACAAGATCTGTGCCCAATCTCAAAACACCCTACGACTTCTTAAACGTATATCTAACCGTCGAGGAGGACTCAAAGAAGAAAGCCTTCTCCGACTCGTCCAATCCTTTGTCATATGCCACATCACCTACGTTGCTGCGTACCTCAACTGGTACCGGGCTGAGCAGAACAAGCTCGACACCCTCATACGAGGGGTCTACAAGCAAGCACTTGGTCTCCCACATTGCACCAGCACTGAACTCTTCAACCAACTGGGAGTTCACAACAACCTTTCCGAACTCATTGAAGCCCAACAACGCTCTCAGCTTGAACGGCTCACCCATACTGAAACGGGGCGCTTTATTCTGTCCACGCTTGGCTTCACCTACCATCAGCAACAGGGCCCCAAACAACCGATCCCGACCGACATCCGTAGCTGGATCTACATAGACCCTATCCCTAGGAATATGCACCCTGAATATAACAGGGCCCGGCGCCAAGCTCGGGCCGGAGCTATCATAAAAGCCCTTGCCAACGTACCTGGCGTCACATTTGTTGATGCAGCCCGATACTCCCATGGCACACGATTTGTGGCCGTTGCCACACGTGATGGAGCCCTACACCATGCCTGCAGCGTCACTACCCCCACTGCAGAGACGGCTGAAGAAGTGGCCATCGCCCTGGCCACTTTAGATCCCACCTGTCACACCATAGTGTGTGACTCTCGCTCAGCCGTTATTAACTTCAGCAAAGGGCGTATTTGTCCCCAAGCTCTTCGCATCCTCTGCCAGGCACCACATTCTGAAGACAACATCATCTCCCTAACATGGATCCCGGCCCATGCGGGCCCTGTCCACCCACACCTCCCCAATCTCAACGAGGTCACCCACTCCATTGCGCGAGGCCTAGTCAACCGCGCCGGAGTCACTGGAGATGAGTTGGACACCAGGGACAGTCTGACAACTTATAACGATCTTGTTAAGGCCTTTTACCTGAGTCGCCGAATCTTCCCCCCGCCTCACCCAAAGTTCAGCCGGGCGCAGGCTACCACCCTGCGTCTACTACAAACAAACACGTACCCTTCACCCGCCCGCCTCCACCTTATATTTCCGGACGTCTACACTACCCCCAACTGCCGGTGCTGTGGAATTCACCCGGCTACGCTTTCGCATATGCTATGGGAGTGCCCAGCACAGTACGCACAGACTAACACCACGACTCTCTCGGCGAGGTTGCATGAGGCTCTGCGGAGCTCCACCCTCGACGACCAAACCTGGGCGACCCAGCACGCCCGCGAGGCGGCGGCGAGGCAAGCCCTCGACGTCCCTTCGTGGGAGGCGTAGGCCCGGCCACCATAAAGTGCTGGTTCTGCAATAAAAGTTTATTCCTCCCCCTCCTTCCTTCCTACACTGCACACCCACTACAACAGACATGGCGCTCTTTGGCCATTCCTGGCCCTTGCGCCATAAAACCCCATACATCATCATCATCATCGCTTCCGCATGCATGGCCATGGCAATCGGGGTTTCCTCCGCTTCCACCACGCGGCCAGCCGCGATTGTTGTGTGTTTTATCAATCCTCCGTTGTGATCGGCTACCACCAAGGTCGTGAGGGCGTCGGTCAACTAATCTGTGCGAGCAAAAGCGGTCATCATCAACAATGGCTCGTGCCACACTGCTCGCGCGTTCGTCTTCATCTTCTACTACAGCTGGTTCCTGCCACCCTCTCCGTAACCGGGCGAACGCGCCCGCACCACTGGTCGTGCATTCGTCGTCGTCTTCGTCTGCCCAGCTTTCCCCATACTGCCACTCACTCTGTGAAGGCGCTGGTGGCAGTGGCCAGCTGCCTCACATTCTTTGCCTCAATATATCGCGAAATGAAAATACAAATATACATAACGAATGAATAAGATGAATTAACGCACATCTAATAAATAAATGCGGGTGCGTACCTTCCACCATGATGATCACCGCTCAGGACAATAAATGTGCTCGCACCTTTGTACATAATTATGTGTCGCCTCTTTTTGTTGTGCTACACAGCTTCGCTGGAATCAACCTTCACTGGGTGGGAAGGCTGATTATGTGTGTGTGTGTGCGTGTGCGCGCGCGAAAGAACGGACGGACACTTGCGCTGTATTGGGTGAGTAAAGACAAATGTTTTCATGGAGCAATCACTGATGCCAGGTTATGCCAGCAGCTTCTGGCGTTATTCAAGTGTAGATATAGAATTGTCTTTCGTAATTTTAGGGAGAGAGTCCAGTTTTGTAAATTTACTAAATATAAGCTCAACTCCTTTTCTTTCTATCTCTTTCAAAACATGTGATGCTTGGCTTAGTGTAAGGGTCCTATGATATACACACATAGTGTAAATTGGGTCTAATAAGTGAAAAATACCAGTAATTGTCCACTATGAGGGGCATTTTTCAGTTTATATCTAAGGGAACGTAGTTTGCGGAAAGCAGAACACATATTATTGATATGAATGTTCCACAATATTATTTAAGTAAAAGTAACAAATAAGTATGTGTAGTTGAAAGACTCAAGCAGTGCTGAAGGACCTAGTGTATTGCTTATTTTTTTATGAGTAATACGCAGAAAACAACCGCTATTCATTACACTATTTCAATATATTGTTTAAATCCCTTTTCAGGACAATCTGATCATTCTGACAAGTTTTATCTCTGTCCAAAATACAATCATCGGCAAGCAGGCTGATTTCATATGATTTTAACGATATCATTTATATGCACTAGAAAGAGCAATGGCTTCAAGACATTACCAAGCTATACCCCTGAGGTGACTGGCAGATTGGCCGAGCTATGTTCACCAATCTTATGTACTGGGTGCGCTTGGTCAGGCAAGCAATAATCTAGTTGATGATTTTCAAGAATTATGATCTACAATCGACAAACAATGAAATTCACAAAATTTTAGGCCAAGGTGCTGTAGACTCCACTAAAAGCAAGTCAACGTTGCACAATGACTTCTACTGCATTTTATGAACAGTCATCATAATTACAGAGTGAATATTTATCGAATTATCCTGCACTCAGGAATCATTCGTTTCTTCATAAGAAACACTGAATCAATATTGTGAATTACTTGCACAAGTTAATTATTGGCTGCAAACATCACCACAAAGAAAAATAGCTATAGCACTGACCTACGTCATTTCTCCAGTCAATCACTGTAGCGTATTCTCTAAAGCAATCTTCGGTAGTGATAGAGTTCCCGCAGATGTAAAATGAAGGCACTTGAGGTGAGCAAGTAGTTATTATTATCTTAAGCCTAAATTTTGCGGTCTATTTCCTGCCACAATTCCATAGAAACGGCAAAAATTAATCGCGTACGCAAATGTGGATACTGTGACTGGAGGGGATATACATGTTTTTATCCCATTCACCAAAGACTTCAAATCGGAACTTACCTGTAAGCCCCCAAAGTATTACGACCATCTGAATGACGCATTTCATTTTTTAAAGTAAGCTTTCCGATGGCTCTTGATGAACTGTACGAAATTATTGCTTTTTATGTGTTATACACAGAGAGAGAGAGAGACAACTTTATTCGTCCGAGTGGGGAGGTAACTCACGGGCTGGTCAGCAATGCCAGATCGCCGCCAGGAGATGCGTGACGGCGACCTATTCGGCCCGCTCCACGGCTCAGAGTTTAACGTCCAGGCTGAAGCTAAACAGCACTTCCTCGCACGATGAAGGTGAGCGCGAGGCCAGGAGGAGGAGGAGGAAGTAAACTTTATTACTCTAGAAAGAGTAATTCAGCGGTCGTGCCGGATGTCTTGATCTTCTTGGTTGATGAAAGTAAGAATTCGATGCCAAAACGATCGATCGATTGGTTCGTAGAAATTCACCCCCACCGTCGGCGTCCGAGACGCACCGTCAGAGACGGTCTGCACAGGTGGCTCAATGGGTGACTTAGGTTCGAAAAGACAAAGCCGCTGCAGTAACAAACGAACAAAAACTTGTATTTACAGATAAAATTACAAAGTTCGGTTACAAGATTGCATAGTTTCAAACAGTACATCGGTTACAAATTGTTACACTGGTTTGGACCACATAGGGCGACCCTATTTCGGCAGAGCCGATGGTGCTTAGCACCAAAGCCAGGTCCAGACCTCCCCTTTGGAGCGCTGCGTCCGCATTTTGTAGACGTAACGCTCCGCCCACAATCATAGCTGGCGAATTGCCGCCGGGTTGCGTCTCAACTGGACAATCCATTCACCAATCACTGCGTTCAGCAGAACTTGCGTGCGGGATTGGCCAGTCGAACAACCAAAAGTCAAAGAACATCTTTTTTAGTACAGTTCACAGTGCAGAATCCTCACCCGAAATACACAATATACAACAACAAAGGGGTGAGGGTCATGCCAGCTGTACACATCGCAAGTTCCGAGCAACGGCTCTCGAGCATAGCCGGCGCAACAAGCACTGACTAACAAAATACATTCACAAATCCCTAAAGCCTGGGAACGTCGGGACCATGTTTTCCAGTGCTCGAACAAGTGCGCGACGCGATCGGATTCCAAGAACCCGCAGGCCATGCGGCGCCTTAAACAAGCAATTGTTTGCAAGCCAAACTGTCACAGAGGAGCCCGGGATAATTGCCCACCCGCCGAGGTCGGCCTCGTGTCCGGGCCGTAAGCCGAAGAAGACGTTCCCACGGCGCCTCGGAACCGAGACAAAACCGCAGGGTCTTTTGCGGCTCAAAGAATCCCTACGCCGGTCAGCGCGCGGTGCAAAGCCGTCAAAGTCAATGAGGCTGGCGCGCCTGCTTGAGGCCGCGCTATCTCCGTTGCCCGCGGCTAGACCCGAACCAAGCACTCTTCAAGGGCGCCGATGAGAGCACCGCGGAAGTCAGACGGGCCCACCCGTTACGGCGTTTGACGCCCAGTCGGGGAGATCCCAGCTGGGAAGGAGTTTACCCCCGCCAGCCGGCCGCGCGCAAGGGAAACGCCTGTGGGGATCCCCAGGAAGCACAATGCGACGGGGGTCCGAAGCTCCCTTTTTTACTGTGAGGCGCGACCGCTAATGTGGCGCTGATGGCCTTCTGCGCTCCCCGAACTGTGCGGCAGCCCTGGGTGCCGACGGCGTGGCTACTCTGCTTGCTTGCAAGGCCCCGCTCTGGGTCAACCGTTAACAGCCATTACTCAAGTGTGGAAATAATCTCGTCGAGACGCATGTCCCCTGCCCAGATGGCCCGCGCCGTCCGTATGGGTTTGTTTTGCAGCCGCCCGTAGCGGGGCTTACACCCCCCACCCAAGACGAGACAACAACTCGCTTACAGTGTTGTCGAAGCAGAAACCAAAACAAACCAAAACAAAAGCATGCTGCGTGTAAACTTGTACATACGCCGCATCTGGACATGACAATTAAAAGTTACCAACCAATCTTAGGCAGCGCGTTTTAACGATGGTCTGAGTTCGCACACATAGGAAATGCGTGAGCCGCGCCTTGCTCATGACAGTAAGCTGGCCCGCTGGTTCGCCCAAGTAAGCTGGCTCGCTTACTGAAACAACACAAATAAATGCCAGCGCCATATGATGAGCACTCTACGCGGCACATTCCGTAGAAAGTGTGAACACATGAATAAGTTTCACCGTAAAATAGGTACAACCTAAACACACACAAAGCAAATACACAAACGAAACAAATAGTAAGGCTTCCCTGATGCAACAGGGCTCGCGTCCTGAAACTATAATATGCAGTATCGTACAAATATGAGCCGGAAGGACACTGTCAGCCTCTAGCTTGGGAGGAAAACATACAAACATACATCATTGAGCTTAGATGACGACACTCGCCAAAACAAAAAACACTAAAACAACAAGGTACACACAGAAATGCGGCAGCATGAGTTCATCGTCCAAGGTCGTCTGTGTGGTTACCGCAGTCATATCACATCACACCACACTTGTTCCCTTGTCTCCACTGTTCGTCACTGCGGGTTCCCTGTCTTCTACATCCTTTTCCCAGCAATGGTTCGTCAGACGCGAAAGTGCGTCGGCGTTAGTATGTGCGATTCCCTTTCTGTGTCGCACCACTACATCATAGCGCTGTAGCGCTAAAGCCCAACGCGTAAGTTTTGCTCCCTGAGGCGTGGACTGAGTGAGGTACGCAAGAGGGTTATGGTCGGATACTACAAATATTTTCCTGCCAAACACCCACGTGTCAAACTTTTTGAGACCCCAAATGACGCCAAATGCCTCGCGTTCAATCGTAGACCACCGCATCTGAGTGGGCGTGAAGCGGTGACTGGCAAAAGCAATGGGGCACTCTGTGCCATTGTCGGTCATCTGAGCTAGGCATGCGCCCACGGCAATTGCAGAGGCATCGGTGAACAGCCAAAATGGCTTGCTTGAGTCTGGAGTCGCCAGCTCTACGGCACTACACAGAGCACCTTTGAGACCTTCGAAAGCCTCGTTGGCCTCAGGAGACCACGGAATGCAATTGGGAACGTGTTTAGCAGTCATCTGCGTGAGCGGCTTCGCTATGGCCGCGAAATTTGAAATGTATCCCCTGTAATACCCACAGAGGCCAAGGACGCTTCTCAATTCCTTTTTAGTACGCGGCACCTGCAGTCCCTTGATGGCTGCGAGCTTAGTAGGGTCCGGGCCATGCTTGCCGGAGCCTACCACATGCCCAAGATAGCGGATAGATCCACGGGCCACCTGACATTTTTCGAGGTTCGCTACCAATCCCACTGATGTCAGAGCTGAGAAAACAGCGTGAAGGTGGCGGATATGTTCCTGTATCGACCTGCTGAAAACAGCGATGTCGTCCAAATATGCGCAGGCGTAGTCCTCGTGCTGTGCTAACAGCTGATTCATGCTTCTCTGAAAGCTAGCTGCAGCGTTCCTGAGACCGAATGGCATCACCCTCCAAGCGAATTGACCCAAGTGTGACACGAACGCCGCAGCCCGCTGCGAGTCGTCCGCTAAGGGCACCTGCCAATAACCACGACGGAGATCAATAAGGGTAATATGGCTAGCCTGTCCGACGTTCATTATTAAATCCTGTGGGAATCCCATAGGAAATGCGTCTGGCTCGGTCATCGCGTTTAAACTCCTATAATCAACGCAAAGTCTCACTGTGCCGTCTTTCTTGGGGACGCACACCAACGGATGTGCAAAGGGGCTTTCACACCTATAGATCAACCCTAATTCTAGTAGTTCCGATATTTGTTTGGAGACTTCGCTTTTCAGGGCTACCGGAATGCGATAGGGGCGGCAACGCTTTGGCACGGCTCCTTCCATCAGTTTTATGCGGTGCTCGTTCACCCGCGCTATCCCAATTTCGGCCGTAAACAAGGCGGCATGTGTCTGAAACACCTCACTCACTAACGCTCGCTCCGGCGGTTCCAAATGTGATATACTGTCTGCGGGTAAGAGGGCCGTAGTGCCGAGAACCCTACCCGGACGCGGCGTGTACTCCACCTCTCGAAACTCGCGGTCGTCGTGGAATATTACGCCTATGCTAGCTACACGAGACGTGTACGGTCTCAAGTGGTTCGCGTGAACGAGCATGCGCCTTCCTTCCGGGGTTTCGATGTAATAAGAGTGCTGCCTGTACTTCTCCATGACCGTGCAAGGTCCCAGCCACTTTGGGTACATCTTACCAAGGCGGTTACTATCGAACGCAAGCACCTGGTCCCCTACCTGAAATGCCTTTTCTTTCGTGCGGAGATTGTACTGAGTGGCATATGCCCTCTGCTGGTTGGTCGTAGTCAAGTCGGCCGCCTCAGCTGCTATCTGCAGCTGCTTTTTCAATTTCTGCATGTACTGCGAGGGTCTATCTGCGACCAAAGCGGGCACCTCCTGCTCCCCTGACCACGTTCGTTTTAATATGGCGAGTGGGCCGACTGGTTCTCTCCCATACATCATACGGAATGGCGACACGCCCGTAGTATCGTGCGGGACTTCTCTGTAGGCCCACAACAGGAAAGGGACAAATTTATCCCACTCTCTCCCCTGTTTGCTGATCACGTGAAACAGCATGTTTTTGAACACTCGGTTCCACCGCTCCACCGCTCCGTTGCTTTCCGGGTGGTCAGGCGTGGAAAAGCGAGGTGAACAGCCGAGGCGCGAGAGAAACTCATTGGTGAGTGAGGCGGTAAAATTCGTTCCGCAATCGGAACAAACTACCTCTGGTATCCCGGTTCTGCTGAAAACTCCTAACATCGCGTCGCAGGTTGCCTTAGCTGTTAATGATGTGAGGCACACGACCTCAGGCCAGCGGGAGCAAAGATCTATAATGCACAAGGCGTAGCGATGGCCGTGACTGCTAGGGGGATCGATCGGCCCTATAATGTCTAGGTTTACCTTCTGAAAAGGGTACTGCGGCCTTACTAGAGGCGTGATGGGCACTCGATCTGATTGTCTTTTGTCTGCTCTGACTTGACACCCGTGGCAACTGTTGCAGAATGCCTGAACGTCTTTTTCGACGCCTGGCCAAAAGAAACTAAGCTTAATCCTCGCTCTAGTCTTGCGACAGCCAAGGTGGCCGCCCCAGCATGACTCGTGGGCGAGACTAAGTACCTCAGCGCGCCGCGTCGTAGGTAAAACTAGCTGTTTTACCGGCTGTCCCAACACGTGGTCGCGGTGGTAAAGCAGACCATCAATCACGATCATGCCACCCCTTCCTTCTTCCGCATTTTTCCAGGCCCTGCTGAGAGTGGCGTCACTCTTTTGTTCCTCACGTAACGTCCCGGCATCATCCTTCACTGTATCGGAGCTACAATTGGATTCTTCTGGTGCTCCTTCCTCGTTCGGATGCAGCGCATCGGCCTTGCTCACACCGGTAACCGGGTTTTCGGGATCGACCCGTCCCCCATCCAGTCCTACGGCTGTAACCAGCTCCTCGGTGCTGCTCGGCGGGAGTTTTTTGGTGGGCAGCTCGCAAGCCTCGTCCCGACCCTGCTGGAGCGCGCTCCAGTCCTCTGCTGAGAGCAGGCAATCCGCGCTCACGCTCAGCCTATCCGTGAGTGCGCACAATACTGGCGTCGCCTCCTCCACTTTGGAAAACACGGGTTGGCCCTGTTTTAGTGTCAGGGGTAGCGCCACGAGTTTCGCTTCAACTCGTTCGCCAAAAGCTGCGCGGAGATTTACACTGCCATGCGACTGTGCTAATTCCGGTGGCACGGCACTTTCGCGAACCACAGTTATCTCGGCACCCGTATCCACTATTGCCTTCATTGTTCGGCCCCAACAATTGAGAGCTACACACAACAAGCGGTCACCCACAGCTGGGTTCTCTAGCGCGACCCGCGCGGTGAGCCTCTCAGGTTGTTCCTGCTGGGCGGCCGTGTGCGCCAGCCTTTCGCGGATGCGGGGACAATTTGGCCTAATGTGCCCGGCTGACCCGCACTCAAAGCAAACTGTTGGCCTCTGCTGTCCCGCGGGTGGATACGGTGGTTTCGGTTTTGTCCTCTGCCCTTGGTGCGAAACCAAACCACTGCTGCTGCGGTTCCCAGTTGTAGTTTCCGGGCCCTTAGTGCTGGTGTCCCGAGGTTGCCCCTTAGGTATGTCTACACGGCCGTGAGCGTCCTCAAAAGTTTGCAAAAGTCTAGCAATTTCCGAGGCCTTGTACCACCCTGCACCCTCTCGTAGCCTGACGTACCTGAGCGCCTCTTCCGACAACACTGTTTTCAGCTGGTCAGCCACCAAGAGTTCTAGCAGCTCCGCAAAATTTGACACGTCTCTTGATGCCACATAAAAATTTAGGTAGCTGGCAAGACGAGTCGTGAAACTCTTCCACGTCTCGGTCTTCCGCTTCCGTACCCCAAAAAACCGTTTTTGATATTCAAGGGGAGACAACTGCAGCTCATCAAGGACGACTTCCTTTAAAGCTTCATAATCACGGTGCTGTGCGGGAGTCAGACGTGTTGACAGGTACTCAATGCGCTCCGCTAGGAGCGGAAAAACTATCTGACCCCAACAGCTTCGCGGCACCTCGTAGGCCTCCAAGGTGTGCTCTACAGATTCGAACCAAATGGGGACCTCAGCGTCTGTGGGAAATTTGGGGAAAGCACCAACTAATAATTTTGAATATTTACGCCATTCCGTGTTCCTGTCATTCTCAAGCGCTCGGCCACTGCCGTCCCGACCACTCGACGGTGATGCTGTACGTGCCCTGGCGAGCTCCAGTTCAAGGGCAAGGCTCTGGCGACGTTCCTGAGCCATCTTTAGTCTAAACTCCATCTCCCGCTCAGACAGAAAGGGCTCGCTTTCACCATCGCTGCTACCCCTCTCCCTCTGACCATCCTCATCGTCCCTGTGATTCTGCATCATGGTTAGCTTCGAAGCCCCGCAGTGACTGAACAGTAAGAGGAAAGGAAACTCACGTTTCAGACGAGGATCACAGGTGGACGAAGGTCGAGGTTTTTCTGCGTGGCTCTCGCTCGGGCTGCTTCCCTGCTGGGGTTGAGTCGGCGCCTCGACGTCCTACTCGTTGAGGTACGTCGCCTAGCGATGACTTGCTGTTGGGCTTCCTCCTCCAAGGCTTGAGCCAATTGCAGACGCCGGAGATGCTGCTAGCTCTTCGGATGCCACTCTGGCAGATGTACCGCTGTCTTCTTGACGTTTAGATATAGCCTTCCGAACCTATCCTGTCGACTGCGCCAGTAAGAATTCGATGCCAAAACGATCGATCGATTGGTTCGTAGAAATTCACCCCCACCGTCGGCGTCCGAGACGCACCGTCAGAGACGGTCTGCACAGGTGGCTCAATGGGTGACTTAGGTTCGAAAAGACAAAGCCGCTGCAGTAACAAACGAACAAAAACTTGTATTTACAGATAAAATTACAAAGTTCGGTTACAAGATTGCATAGTTTCAAACAGTACATCGGTTACAAATTGTTACACTGGTTTGGACCACATAGGGCGACCCTATTTCGGCAGAGCCGATGGTGCTTAGCACCAAAGCCAGGTCCAGACCTCCCCTTTGGAGCGCTGCGTCCGCATTTTGTAGACGTAACGCTCCGCCCACAATCATAGCTGGCGAATTGCCGCCGGGTTGCGTCTCAACTGGACAATCCATTCACCAATCACTGCGTTCAGCAGAACTTGCGTGCGGGATTGGCCAGTCGAACAACCAAAAGTCAAAGAACATCTTTTTTAGTACAGTTCACAGTGCAGAATCCTCACCCGAAATACACAATATACAACAACAAAGGGGTGAGGGTCATGCCAGCTGTACACATCGCAAGTTCCGAGCAACGGCTCTCGAGCACAGCCGGCGCAACAAGCACTGACTAACAAAATACATTCACAAATCCCTAAAGCCTGGGAACGTCGGGACCATGTTTTCCAGTGCTCGAACATGTGCGCGACGCGATCGGATTCCAAGAACCCGCAGGCCATGCGGCGCCTTAAACAAGCAATTGTTTGCAAGCCAAACTGTCACAGAGGAGCCCGGGATAATTGCCCACCCGCCGAGGTCGGCCTCGTGTCCGGGCCGTAAGCCGAAGAAGACGTTCCCACGGCGCCTCGGAACCGAGACAAAACCGCAGGGTCTTTTGCGGCTCAAAGAATCCCTACGCCGGTCAGCGCGCGGTGCAAAGCCGTCAAAGTCAATGAGGCTGGCGCGCCTGCTTGAGGCCGCGCTATCTCCGTTGCCCGCGGCTAGACCCGAACCAAGCACTCTTCAAGGGCGCCGATGAGAGCACCGCGGAAGTCAGACGGGCCCACCCGTTACGGCGTTTGACGCCCAGTCGGGGAGATCCCAGCTGGGAAGGAGTTTACCCCCGCCAGCCGGCCGCGCGCAAGGGAAACGCCCGTGGGGATCCCCAGGAAGCACAATGCGACGGGGGTCCGAAGCTCCCTTTTTTACTGTGAGGCGCGACCGCTAATGTGGCGCTGATAGCCTTCTGCGCTCCCCGAACTGTGCGGCAGCCCTGGGTGCCGACGGCGTGGCTACTCTGCTTGCTTGCAAGGCCCCGCTCTGGGTCAACCTTTAACAGCCATTACTCAAGTGTGGAAATAATCTCGTCGAGACGCATGTCCCCTGCCCAGATGGCCCGCGCCGTCCGTATGGGTTTGTTTTGCAGCCGCCCGTAGCGGGGCTTACAATGAAGATCTCCGGCCTGCATGGTTGGCGCCCCTATTCCAGGGCACCACTGAGCGTGGCTGCTCGTCGGGCATGATCCACCAGCTTCCGTTGGAGGCTAGGGTCGCCGCTGGAGAGCACGCTCTCCCACTGCTCCGCACTCGGATTTTCTATTTTGTGGAATTCCTTATTTGTATTGCACTCCCATGTGATGTGATAAAGTGTGGGTATTGCACCACACCACGGGCATTTGTCCCTGTATTGACTTGGGAACATTTTGCATAGTATATGTAAATTTGGGAAAGTTCCTGTCTGCAGCTGTCGCCAGTAAACTGCCTGTTGTTGAGTGAGTGTATTGTGGGGCGGGGGATATCTGATTCTCGTCCCTCTATGGTAATTTAGTATGTCAGAGTACGTTGGGATCACTGTCATGAAATCCTCAGGATCTCTATTTAGGTCCGCTCGGTTTGCATGCTCGCGAGCGATCCTATCAACCCTTTGGTTGCCCTCAATCTCAGTGTGCCCAGGTACCCAAAAGATGGTGTGTCTGATGCGTTTATTCTGTTGGCCAGCGCGGAGGAAGATTTGGAGCGCTTTTTGACCGATTCTGCCATTAATGTAGTTTCGGCATGCTTCCTTGGAGTCGGTTAGTATTATAAGGGATCTATTTGTGCGGTAGCCCTCCACAGCTGCTAGAGCAACAGCCATTTCCTCTCCGTCGGTTACCGTACAATCCCGTGCCGACGCGCAAGCGATTTCCCTATAGTCCGAGTCTATTACTGCCGCGACAACTCTTTGTTGTGTTTCCCGTCGTTCTCGAGGATACACCGCGGCGTCCGTGTATACCGTGTTCGCTTTTGTTGCTAGGTTTTTTTCCACATATTCTGCCCTAGCGTTCCGCCTGGCTGTGTGTAAATTTGGGTCCATGTTTCTTGGTAGGGACCCTACCTTGATGGTGCTGCGATACACATCGGGTAGGTTTGCCGTTCTTTGTTCTTGCCTTTCAATTTCTTTGTGCCCCAGTTTTTTAGGAGCTTTCTGCCCGTGGTAGTCTGCTGGAGTCTGAGTAGCTGCGACCCTAATTGTGCTTCTCTGAGCTCCTCGAACGTGTTGTGGAGTCCGAGGGCCAGGAGCTTCTCTGTCGAGGTGTTGGCCGGCAGGTGAAGCGCTGTTTTGAATGCTTTTCTTATGATGGCGTCGGCCTGATCCCGTTCGCCTTTGTTTTTGTTGTAATATGGGAGGGCGTACGTAATCCGGCTGATTATGAGGCTCTTAACCAGCTTGACTGTATCTTCCTCCTTCATTCCGCTTCTTTTTTGCGAGACGCGGGTGATCATACGTGCCACCTGTGTCGTCGCTTGCTTGAGTAGGTTTATGGCGTGTGTGCAGCGTTGATTGCTCTGCACCCACATTCCCAGAATCCTGACGGCTTCTTTTTCTGGTATCTTTTGTCCTTGTAGGGTGACGCTGATTTGTTCTTCCGAGCGTTTTCCTCTTCTGACTCTCAGGAGCTCTGATTTCTCCGTGGAGCAGGCGAGGCCTCTTTCCCTAACACATTCTTCCACGCATGTTGCTGCGGCTTGTAGTCGTTCTTCTTTTTGGCTGAGCGAGCCTTGGTTAGTCCAGACGGTGATATCGTCGGCATAAATGGCGTGATGTATGCCGTCGATTTCTTCCAGCTTCCGGGCTATCCCTATCATGGCAATGTTGAAAAGGATCGGTGAGATCACGGATCCCTGTGGGGTTCCTTTGTTAGGCGTGTGGAACTTGTCTGTCCGCAGGTCTCCTAACCCCACCGTGGCTGTTCTGTTTGATAGGAACGCTGTCACGTAGCCGTGGATTCTTCTTCCGCTGTTGAGATCATCCAGTCCCTTGAGGATGGACGCGTGGCTGACGTTGTCGAACGCCCCTTTGACATCGAGTGCCATTATTATGTTTTCTCCGTTGTAGGGGATGTTGCTTAGAACCCCCTCTTTAATTTGTAGTAGGACGTCTTGGGCTGATAATTTGGTGCGAAAGCCGAACATACTGTGGGGATACAGATCTTCATCTTCCATGTATTGTTGTAGCCTCCTTGTCACGATTCGCTCGAACAACTTGCCAAGGCACGAAGTGAGTGATATCGGCCGTAGGTTTTCTACTAGTAGCTTTTTCCCTGGCTTGGGGATCATAACTACTTCTGCATGTTTCCATTCCTCTGGCAGTGTCCCCGCTTCCCAATGTGTATTGAGGAAGTTCGTCAGCTGTGTGACCGCCTCATCACTTAGGTTTCGGATTAGGGCATTTCTAATCTTGTCCGCGCCTGCTGCTGTGTTCCGGGTCGATGCCTTAACTGCTGCGAAAACTTCCTCCTTGGTGATGGGTCTGTCTAGGTCGGGGTTTTCTTCGCCTCGGTATCTCTCCGTGTACGCTTCGGGTTTATCTTGTCCGTAGCACTTTACACGGACTTTTTCTAGTAGCTCTTCTTCTGTCCCTTCAAATTGGTGTACTAGTCTTTGGATGGCCTTGTTACTTTCTGACTTGGTCTTGGTTGGGTCCATTAGAGCCTTGAGGATACGCCAGGTCTTTGCGGTGCTGAGGGTTCTATTCAGCGAGTCGCTAAACTTTTGCCAACTTTGTCGTGTGAGTTGGGCTGCGTATTCCTCTGCCTCCTTGGTAACCTCTGCTATCTTCTTCTTTAGCTTCTTATTTAGCCGTTGTTTTTTCCACCGTTTGGTTAGTCCACGCCTTGCCTCCCATAACCTGAGGAGTCGCGAGTCCACCTCCGGTGTTTGCTCTGACCTTTTGACCTCCTGGGTGTAATGTTGTATTTCCTTAAGTTGTTTGCACCATTCCTCTATGGAAGTTATCCCACCCTCCATGTGCTTGCATTCTTTGCGAAAAGCGTTCCAGTCCGTTATTTTGGCTGTTCCTATCTTGCGCTTGACGTTCTCTGCTGACACTTGCGTTCTTATAATGAAATGGTCGCTACCCAGGTTCTCCAGCAGGTTCTCCCACGTGGCTTGCCTAGCTCCCCTGGCGTATGTCAGGTCTGGGCATGTGTCGGGACTAACGCTGTTGCCTAGGCGCGTTGGTTGGTTTGCGTCCGTTAAGAGGGTGCAGGTTGTGATTTCTGCTGCGTCGCTAACTTGCGTACCCTTCTTAGTGTCTTTTTTATATCCCCAGCTCTGTCCCCTGGCATTAAAGTCGCCCATTATAAGCAGAGTGTTGGATTTTGCTAGCTTGCTGGCTCCTATGAAAAGTTTCTGAAAATCCCCATCATTTTGTCGTGGTGGACTGTATAAGTTTATGATAAAAGTGCTTTTTTGTTTTCCCTTTTTCTTTGGAATTATCTCTGTCACGATGTGTTCTATCCGCGTGTCCGGAATTTCATCGTGTGCTATGGCGACTAGATTTTTACTAATTAAGGTGGCTGTGCGATCTTTTTCTTGGCACGTGTATCCCTTGAGTGTCGGCACGGTGTTTGTCTCCTGCAGCGCGATTATGTCAGGAGGATTTAACTGTGAATTTATGAATTGCTGCAGCGGGCCTTGCTTTTTGCGGTAGCCCCTGCAGTTCCACTGCCATATATCTAATGTGTTGTGTCTAGCCATGTTGGTTTATCGTTAGTTGTTGTTATACTTTGGTTTTCGGTGCCGAATCTTTTTTCGTGATAGAGTCTATCTCTAGCCTCATTTGTTATCTTTTGCGTATTTTGATTTTTTATGTAGTTGCGAAAACTTTGATCTTGCATTGCGATTTTTTGTTGTATCAAATTCATTTGCTCCTGCATTTTTTGCATAAAGGATTGCATTTGCATTTCTACGGTTCCCTTTTCCGGCTGCTGTGGCTGTTGCTCCATAGCTAAAGGTGGAGTCTGCTGTCGCGGCAGGCTACCCACCCTTTGCTCTCGCAGTTCCCTGATTAGTTCTTTGATTCTCTCCTCTAGTTGTTCTGTTTTCTTCGTACTCTGCTCTAGTTCTCGCCTTAGAGCCTTATTTTCTTCCCTTAGTTGTTTAAGTTCGTTGTCGTTATTGTTATTATCCGAGTGCGGAAACAGTGATTTGGGAGGGCCTGCCCCCCAGCTTACCTTAACTCCGCCCTTCTTTTGTTGTTGTTGTTCTTGTGGTGGTTTTGGCTGCTGTTTCCCCTGCCCTTGGGCTGCAGGTGGTGGCCTCAGCGGTGGGAAGGAGCTGTCCCTGGACTGGCTCCGGTCCCGGCTCCGCGTTTGGCTGCGGCCCCGGCTCCGCGAGCGGCTCTGCTCTCCTTCCGAGCTCAGCCACCTGGGACGGCGTCTACGGCTCCGGCTCCGCCCTCGGCTTTTCTGCGGGGCTCGTCCTCGCAGCTCGTCCATGTTCTTGAGGCGCATCCGACAGTCCCTGGTACCGGCGGCGTGTTCGCCTCCACATACCAGGCACTTTGGTTGGCACTGGTGTCCTTCAATTGGGTTGTTTGCTCCGCACTGCCTGCAGGTTCTCGCTCCCGGCGTTGGGCAGACGTCCGAGCGGTGTCCTTGCGTGCCGCATACGTAGCAAAACTGTCTGGTTGGTCTATAGGGGTATGTCTTGTATTCTACTGCGCTGAAGATGACCCACTTGGGAATGATGGGGCCGTCGAAGGTGATTAGCGCCGTCTCTGACTTGCCCAGCATCCTTGCCGCTAGGATCTCCACCCCTTGAGTGCGTAGTCGCAGCTTGGATTCCAGTATTTCAGATGGTAGTCCTATCGGTAGCCCGTGGATTACCGCCCGCTTTACGTCCCCAGGCATGGCCACGTAAGCGTTTACTTCGTAATTGATGCCGCTGTATGGGAGGTACTTGATCTTCCTGATGACGTCCGCAACTTCTTCCTTCGAAGTGCTTGCGATGACGATGTTGGACCCTCGTCGGAGCCTGACCAGAAAGTCTTCTTCCTTGAATTTCATTCCGCAGGCCTCTATGATGGCTTGCGTTGCTTGGTATGGTTTCATGTCCTTGATTTTCAGCCCCCCCCCCCCCCCCCCTGGGCCGGATGATGATCTTCGCGTCGTCCGTCGGTAGCGGTGGCAGCCTCTGCCTCGGCTGCCGCGGCGCTCCCCCCTTTTGTTGTTGTTGTTGCGGCGGTGCTCCCGTCGCGCCGTCTTGCGTGATGCCGCTGCCAGCTGTGGCTGCCGGCGTCATCTTGCTATTCTCCGTGGCTTGGGGTCCTCTAGACTTCAAAATGACGTCGCTCCGTGTAGCGCGCTTGAGATTCTTTTTCTGGCGCCTGGAATGGTAGATTCGCCAGTTTTTTTCCTCGTCTTGCTGCCGGCTCGCCTCGCCCGTGGCGTCCTGTTGCATGAGGTGCTCTTCTGCGGCTCCGGTGCCTGCTTCCTCCATGCTCGAGTGCGTGGTGGCGGGCGCCTCCTCCATATCTTGGAATTCTGCCGGGTTTTGGGCTGGCCCGGCCATAAAAGTGCTTGTCGCAGGGTTGGTAGCGCCCCGGGGATCCATTTCGGTCGATTCCTTGTCGCGCCGACCTACTCGGTGCCCGCCCGGGTGTCGGGTGTGGCTAAGCCTAGCGCGAGACTTAGCTCCCCGGCCACGTCGGAGATCTTCGAAGTCCGATAAAAAGTCCAAAAATGGGCCTACCGGCTCGAAGGTGGTATCCTCGTGGTCCTGACGATCAGCTGCGTTGATGTTGCCAAAAAATTTGGTGGCCCAATGAAATTGTCCTGCCGAAAACTTCGTAAATTTGCTGAGCCCATGCGACGTGCGTCCGCTCGCTTCGGCACTTCTTCTTCTTCTGCCGCGAGGCCAGGAGTCCCAGAAAATGTGACTGAGCGCAGCTAGCTCGCCGCATAGGCGACAGTAGGGACTTATTCTGTCCGGATAAATGTGCAAGTGTCTTTAGGGGTTCGGGTATGTGTGTCTGTAACATGCGCCAGGCGATCTCCTGACACTTGTTTAGTTTACTCTGTGGTACGAGCCTAGCGTGTCGTGTAAGGCTGTAATATTGGGGTATATCGTGATATGAGTGCAGGACAGTTACCTATACAAGTATATCGAACATGAAAAACTGTCTGTCTTCGTCGAAAATTCCTTAGGTATACTTTCCGTATGCGTGAAAAGGTGATTGGGGCATTTTTAATCCAAAATATCAATTTTCATATTTTTGTTATTTTGGTAGTGAAAGTGTTTAGCTTACAAAATATAAGATAACGTTTGAGTAAGTGTGAGGTGTAAGTTATCTATTTCTTAAAATGGGATATAAGCTTTCTAAACAGGCATAAGGTGCCTCAGAAAGGCTGGGCAAAGTTTTGAATGGAGAACTTATCTTCGCCAAAGACGGCCTCGTCATCCTCGACATGTTAGATTTAAAGGGTCAGTGCAGTGACGTCACGTGTTTTAGTCGTCGGTGGCGGCTGGTTATAAAGGGAGAGACTTCGGAGGTAATGAGCGCTGTCAGCAGACATCTGTGAGCGCCGTTCCCAAACGAGGGGACAAGAGCGGGAGAGTGGGAAGGCGGGGAGAAAAGAAAAGAAAGAAAAGGTGAGAGAAGAAAATTTAAGATGGTGACAAGGAGTCTCGGATGCAATTTATGGCGCATCTGGAAGGCAGCGGCACGGTCTTTTAAGGGCCGTCAGCCCCAGTAGCTCAACATAGGTGTCGTTACGGCAGTATACAGAAATGCCGATACCCTGTGTGGCTCGGGCGCCAAAAAAGATATAATGACTTCTGGGACTTCTGAAAGTGTTGGTGAGGGTATTTCAAAAACATATAAAAGAAAACAGACAAAAAAATAGGAGAGGGGAGCCGAAACCAGAATATCAAATAGGAGGGTGACGTGCGCAGAAGCGGACGGGGGCCGGTGTACATGGGAAAGGGGGTCGTACAGTTGATATAATCGTAAAAAGATGAAAGAGTATAATAAATTGAGTAGTAGGCAGGAAAAAATTTTCGAAATGGAGGAATAGGTGAGATTAAGAATTAAGGTTAGATGGTGGCATAATGGGTTTTGTGTGTTGGGTGATGATATGAGAATTTCTGATTTAAGTTACCGCTTTTAATGATTTTAAGTTGCCACGTGCCAAATTAATTCCTGTCGGGTCTAGGCAGTTAGCAGTTGTGTATGAGGTATGATTCCGTGTATTCCCTTTTTTCGAGGGGAACGGAAATTTGTAGTATATAGAGCCTTGCTTTGTCAAATATATGACCATGTTCATTAAAGTGGGTGGCTACTGCATTAGGTAAATTGTGTTTTGTGTCCGCGTGGTGACAGTTGAGACTTGTAGGAATTTGTTGTCGAATCTCACCTGTCTTGATTTTGTATTTCCTAAAATGTTTTTCTTGCGTAGACTGGGAAATGGGAATGCCACGTCGTCGAGCCCAAATTCGTATGAAGCTCTCTGTGCATGAAACACCTTCTGCTTCTGCTTCTGCTGCATAAAACACCAGCTTTTAGTCTTGGTTTTACGACTTTCTCGTTCTTTTTGGTACATTTTATTATTCAAACGGAAGTCTCCAGAGCTCTCGCGCACTTCTATTTTTTATATCTTTCTTTTTATTTTTCTTTCAAGGTGACAGTTGCTCTTGGGAGGGTACATGCCGTATCTGCAGAATGTGATCGCCATCATCAGCATCATCATCATCATCATCATCAACCTGTTTTATGTCCACTGCAGGACGAAGGCCTCTCCCTGCGATCTCAAATTACCCCTGTCGTGTACCAACCGATTTCAACTAGCGCCCGCCAATTTCCTAATTTCATTCCTAACCATTCTGTAACCCTGATGGTCCAACAGTTATCTAACCGTCGTATTACATGACCTGCGTAGCTCGATTTGTTTCTCGTAATGTTAATTAGAATATCGGCGATACCCGTTTACTCTTTGATCCAAACCGCTTTCTTTCGGTCTCTTAACGTTATGCCTGGCAATCTTCGTTCCATCGCTTTTTGCGCGGTCCTTACCTTGTTCTCAAGCTTCTTTGTCAATCTCCAAGTCTCCGCCCTATATGTCAACACTGGTAAAATGCACTGATTGTACATGTTGCTTTTCAATGATAATGGTAAGCTTCCAGACATGAGCTGACAGTGTCTGCCGTATGCAATCCACCTCAGTTTTTTTTCTTCTATGAATGTCTTTCTCATGATCAGGCTTCCCTGTGATTAATTGACCTAGGTAAACGTACTCCTTCAGAGACTGTAGGGGCTGACTAGCGATCTTGAAGTCTTGTTCCCTTGCCCGGCTTACGTAAATCCCTTGGAAAATAGGTACAGGCATTCCAAAGCTACCTTAATTCTGCATAATTGGGGCAGCATAGCTTTAGCCGCTTTTGCGCCTTTAAACCACAATTAACTAACTAATAACCTATTTCTACATAAGAAAAACAGGAAGATACGAATAAAGAAAAGGGTCAGACAGGGAGACACAATTTCGCCAATGCTATTCAGTGTGTGCTTGCAAGAACTAGTCAAGCTATTAAAATGGGAAGGCTTAGGAGTAAGAGTCCATGGCGAATATCTCAGCAACCTTCGGTTTGCCGATGACATTGCTCTATTCAACAACAATGCCGACGAATTACAACAAATGATTGAGGACCTTAACACGGAGAGTGCGCAAGTGGGGTTGAAGATTAAATTGCAGAAGACAAAGATAATGAAGATAGAGTATATAATTGGTGCCTTTTGTTAGAGTTGCTGATGGGAAGAACGCAGACAGACACAACAACCCAAACTTTATTTCAATCAAGCAGTTTCACACACTCCTTTGGCACTTTTTCATAATGGGATTTTTTAACACTCTTGTACCTTCTCGAAAGAAACAGTGCATGCACGTGACCTAAAATTTGTGAACATTTGCGTTAGTGCCTCGCAAAACTTCATTCAACTTTGAAAGTATGATGAATATCGGTAAGCTACTCATAGATTTGTAGAAAATAAAAGACCTGTCATCATGCTTCTCTCGCTGTGAAAAAAAAAAAGCTTTTGCCTTCATTCTTCTTACGGATTCAAAAAGCCCTAGTTCAATTTGTGTAGCATATCACTGACCTTCCTGTAGCGTAATTATAAAGCTCTGTGAATAATAGTATTGACAAAGAAAGCTGTTCTCGTTACAAATGGCACTTTTTAGCCCACTCAAAGACGGACGTGTTAACTGTCATGAACGCATCTCAATTTTTATTATCAAAATTTCACTCGTGTTGGTCACGTGTATCTAAACGCTATTTACGGGGCGCATGTACGCGTCCACTCTAATAGGTTTATTATGGTAAAGCAGGAATCCTGCAATGGATTTGCACCTTCATTTTTTTTCTTCATTACTCAATTCATTGTACAGTCATGCAAGGAGCATTAACCTGAGAACTACAGGCATACATTGTACGGTACAAACACACAATAAGGGAAGAACGCTTCGCCCAACGCAACTAAGTTGATGCTACCCATAAAAATATGCATATCCGACATACTGTGAGAATCGAAGTGCATGAAAAATTTTACAGGTTGTGGCTATGACATCAGCCTCATGGTGGTTTGCCTCGACCAGCTCTTTGACTCTCTCTATGAGCTCGAGGAGGCGTTCATCATTCATTGTTCGGCCAAGCCGTTGATTGAGGAACGTATAAGGCCGCAAATGACCGTATAACGTAGTCCTTTTCTACTAGAGTTTTATTCCGATATTCTTGCGTTACCTTCGCGTAAACCCCGATGCAACCATCAAACGGTGACCCGTGTAGTTGTTTGAACAGTCCAAGAAAACTCCGGTAACATGTTCTTTTTTTTTGCTTTGAAATAAATTATAATTGGTCATCTTCACCTGTTTTTCTTTTTAATTTATTTGGCTGAATAAACACAAGGAGTGCACATAGGTGAACATAGTTTCGGTAGGTAGGAGCTGGAGCAGTGAAGCTAAGCAGCTGGCTGAGGAGGACGATGCTGAAGTCTGGGATTGCTCGAGGTGTTGAGGTGTCAAGGTGACGGAAATATGAGGTCTAAAAACTACCACAACGTACATGCACGTACACATTGAGTGATACGCAGTACCTCCTAAGTTTTCCAAAGCTGCCGAGCGCTTTGGCGCCGGTGCGATGCTTCCGTGGTTGTGCGACGACGTGCGAAGGGGTGTGGAATACAGCTGCATCTCACTTTCTTTTTTAAGTGAAGGCTTCTTTAAATGCGGCCGTGAACACGATCATAAACTGATAAGTACGCGCCGCCAAGTAGGCGTTTTAAGTAAATGGGAAAAACGCGATGAATGAGCCGCATTGTGAATTTTATGCAAAGATACCAACACATCCGGCATGTAGACGTGAGCCTCGGTTTTCTTATTAAGAACAACCTCCAATTGTCGCATAAATTTTAGTGACGAAGAAACAGGCACTCGAGGATTTTCTGTAAATATGCCGGGAAAGATTTCGGACTACTTAGCTTGTTCTTCTCACTCCGGAAAACGATGCCAGAGACCTTATAACGTTGAAGTCTTTGGAATTTTATTCATTGGGCTATGTTGCACAAAGCTCTGTATAAAACACCTGTGGTTTGGTTTGGCATTCTTGATATAGGCAGGTCTCCAGCCAAAACGTGGAGAGTAAATTTGCGATGCTTTCCACATGTATTTGTTCAAACACACACACGTATATATATATACATATATATATATATATATATCCGATGCCGTCGTTACCCATTTCTGCTCTTTGATGTCATTCTAGTATCACAAAAATGAACTATCATGTTTTTGCATTTTGACCGGAAGCGAATACAACAGTTCTGGAATGTATGTTTACACACTTTTAGTTTAAAAGCGCGCAAGCTTTTACGACGACACTGAACACCAATCCTCTTTACAACTAGGTATTTCCTTGTGGGAAGAACCTGTTATTGAAATCTTTTTTTGGCTTGGTATTATCAAAGATTGAGATCCCCAGCGTCTTGGAATGTAATGTGGTGTCGTTCTTCGTTGGTTTTTTTTTTTTAACGCTTCTTGTGAAATATATTTGAACGTATTAACTAATATATGCATACTTCAGCTTTTTACAATATTCGTTTCTTGCCCAGCTGCTTCTTGGCAGCTATTATGCTTAGTTTCAGAATGTAAAGATAGTGCCGCTTTTCCTTGAACGAAAACTTTGCAAGCTTACGGTACTTCTCCAAATCTGGATATTCGATTTCAAGCCACCCTCAAGCTTGCAGACGTTCTCTACGTACGCTTATGAACAATATAACTGACAGCGGAGGAGAATGGAGTGCAGCCACATCCTTGATCGCACACCCTGCAGTTTCGAATGGAATGTGAGATCATTATGCTCATTCCCCTTCAATCGGGAATCAGTTGAGTCGAAAATTGTTTCTTTATATACTTATGTTCACGGTACATGACCGAATGCCCGGATAGGCTAATATAAGTACTATGTAAACTTAAGCAAGGTTAGGGTACGGGCTAGCTGCTATTCCATGGTATCAATAGTAACTGATTGACGATTGATACTACTGATTGATTAATTCTACTAATCGTCACGAGTGACGATTGATACTGTGTAAACTTATCTAGATAATATTCTAACGTTATAATAAGCTACCTAAAATGGTATGCATGCAATGGTAATGCTTGTTTTAAAGCAACACGTCAGAAGTATTTGATTGACGAAATTATTCCCTAAACAAATTGAGGAATCGACACTACTTCAAATTTGCGTATGTCTTCAGTCGACAGCTTCTACGGCGGCTCTATGACAACAAGCCGTTTTCGGTCACGCAGAGCAAAAATAGGCGTCTATCAACTCAGAAGTACAAAGCGACAAGCTTGCCGTTTAACCAGGGCACGCCCTTTAGAGACAGATAAACAATTGCACCTCCCATACCAGGAAGTTTTTAAATGTCATAGAAAGTCGTATAGTGAACTGCACGAGGACCCTTCGTTACGCACAAATCAGTGATAATCCAACCAATCCTTCCTCTCAACATCTCTGTGCACTGTCGTCAAACATTTTTGTGTGTATGTGGAAACGCACCTTGACGTAGGTGTTGTTCTCTCTACGCCACTGTTTGCACCACAAGTGTTTGCCCCATGCTATTTACACGGCAACGCAAGTGCACACGGCACCTTACTCCGAAGCGAGTGCGACATCTGTGTGAGACAGCTTCTGCTGCGCCACAAAACTGTGCCAAACCACGTGAAACAAGCGATGAAATTTAATGCACGTGCAACAACTGTCGAATAGCAATGCCGCAGATTATTCAGCGCCTGCCTACACTCACCGTTGGTTGGAGTGCTTCTAGGGCGCGCCCGCCTTACAAAGCACCATAAACCTAGTACAACAGCGCATATCGAGCACAAGACATGTTGCGGTGTCATTTTTTTTTGGGTGTTTCAAAAAAAAAACTTGTTGCGATCTGTGTTTGAACGTCTAATTATTATATGCGCATGCGAGCCTCTGATATGTGCTTGTTTGGCTGATATTTGTTTGGCAGATATTATGCCTATATTGAAAATGTACGGGTAGTGCCGCTTTTCCTTCAATGAACACTTTGAGAGTTCACGGTTCTTTTCCAAATCTAAATTTTCTATTTCTGTCCACCCTTCAGCTTTTAGACTTCGTATAGAAACGCTTATGAGCAATATAACTACCAGCAAAGGAGAATGGAGTGCAGCCATAATCATGATTGCGCAGCCTGCAGTTTGGAATGAAATGTAAGATCATTATGCGCATTCCACTTAATGCAGGAATTCGTAGAATAGAATATTTGTGTATGTACCTATATTAACGTTACATGACGTGATACCCTGATAGGCTTATATTTGCTATTGAGAGGTTGTAGTGACGTTAAAACACAGTAGCAAAACTGTGAATGACTAAACTAAATTTTTGTTGTGCGAACCTGTTTATAGCGACGAGCACAGTCGGCGATCGTCCAAAACTGATGCGTAAGTCAAGCACGTTGGCTTTGATACATGAGTCGCCAAAGGTTCCAGAATAATGGATGATGTTCGCGGGTCTTCCAGAAAGTACAACAGAATGCGCGTCGCGCAAACAATCAGATTACATAAGGTGCAGCGAGCCCAGAAAACGGATATAACCATGGTTAATATTCGAGAATCTATCAATGCACGCTGCTGCGTCAACGGCTGAGAGATACCTTGTCACGCTCGACAACACGCCACACCTTCGTCCCGGACTTGTCCTTTATCTTCGCACGGCAACCATGCACACCATACCACTACACTCGAAGTCCCCCCGTTCGCCCGTCTGCTGCCGCACACTCCCTCTCTCCAGCCGCTGTCTTCCTCGCACTCACGCCACCTATTTTCCGCTCAGTCAACTACTGCTGATCCCACGCTTGGCCTACGAGAACCGTGACTCCTCATCGTGAGTCTTGGGCTTGCTTGCCGCGGCCCTTGCGCGTCATAACTCCCCCCCCCCTCGAATCGTGAAGCCGTACTTGTAGGGAGAAGCAATGGCTCATGATACAGCATGGACTGATCAGGCTGGGCGGTAGTTCGACGGCGTCCTGTAGAAAGATCGCTCAATACAAAGTCATTGTCGCCTCATCGTTTCACTACACAATAAGGTCAACTTCGCCTTGGTGCCAATTTTGCCGAAACGCCCTTGGCTCCATCACTCAAGGTGTGAGAATCCAGGAACACAAGGTCACCCTCTTTGATGGTTGTTGGCTGCCGATGACGGTCGTAACAAAATTTCTGCATCCTTCCAAGCAGCTCCCTGATGCGACTGAGCATACTGGAGGGCCTATCCAAGGCATTGCTGGAGTTCTACAGCAAATGCATGATGTGCTGCTTTCGGAGGTTCCGTGTCTTCTTTGTCATTTGCAGGTTCCCATGAGGTGCGCAACTCGCGGCCGTAACACAACAATGCTGGAGTATATCCGGCGACAACGCTCTCCGTAGTACTTGAAGCTAAACATTTCGACAGAATTGCCTGTCTGGTTGGGAAATTGATTAGAACTTGAGACTGACTCCAACCAAATAACTGAATTTTATTAGCCCGACGTTTCGGAGCCCATTCGGCTCCTTCTTCAGGGGGTTGTTCTTCGGGGGGTGGCGGTGTGCCGCTTTTAAAGCGTCTTTTTTGAAGAAAGGAGGGGGGGGAACACGGGAGGTGGGGAGACACTCCACAGACGGAAAGGTGGGGGGGAACAAAAGGAAAGGGGGGTTTGTGTTGTTGACCGCTTCCAAGGTGCTGCGATGACCGGTGCTGGGTGGAGTGCTCACGAGGGTGCCCTTGATGGGCCGCGGGGGGGGGGGGGGAGGTTACAGGGTCGCGCCGACGTTCTGTGTTGGTGAAACGAGCGGGAGTCTATCTGGCTGTGCGTCCTTTTCTTCTTTTCGTCATGTCGCCAAGGCCATGGACAAAGACCGAGGGTAGGTTGCCCTTCACACGGTTTATGTTATTCTCCGTATTCTGAATGTGCCATGACTCCAGTAGTAGTCTCTTTCGCCAGTTCGTTTCTGTTTGAAGGATTTCAGTTTCCTTGAAAGCAATTTTGTGGTCGGCGACTTCAGAGTGTTCAGCGACGGCGCTGCGAATACGGTTGAATGTCCTGACGTCGTTCTCGTGTTGTCTGATCCTTTCTTTTAGATTTTTGGTTTCCCCGATGTACGACGCCGGACAGTCAGCACAACTGATTTTGTAGACGACGCCTTGAGCTTTTTCTTTTGGTGGACGATCTTTTGGTTTAGGGAGGAGGATATTGAAAGTGTTTATTGGTTTGTGCGCCACTTTGAGGCCTTCTTTTTTTAATATTCGGCTGAGCGCTTCGGCGAACGTCGGGCTAATAAAATTCAGTTATTTGGTTGGAGTCAGTCTCAAGTTCTAATCTCCGTAGTACGCATGGCAAGGCCGATCTCAGCTATATGTCAGTCCCAGTCTTTGCGGTTGGAGCCGTATGCCTGTACCCACTGTTTAATTGTGTCATTGTGACGCTCCACCGTGCGGCCAGTCGGCAGGTAAGGCACTGTGTTACGATCTTTGATGCTCCAGTGCTTCGAGAGGTTGCGCCATAGTGTGCTAACAAAGGGCTTGCCATTGTCGCTGGTGATTGCCACAGGTGTGCTATGGCGGCAGTAGGCTTGCATCATACACTCTAGTATTTTGCACTTGTTGCTGCTCGTAGAGAGAAAAGCTCTGGGAACTTGGTGAATTTATCAATAACTACCAGCAAGTATTTGTGGCCCCGAGGTGTAGATGGCAAGGACCCGATAATGTCGACACTGAGTTCTTCCATTGCATTTGTTGCTCACTGACTGCTGGTAAGGCCTTCCGGTTTCATGCGCCGAGCTTTTGTGCACTGACAAACAGTACAGCATTGCACATACTTTGATATGTCCACTCACATGCCCAGCTAGACGAATCGTGCTGAAACAACCCTCAGAGTTTTGAAGAATCCAGCATGGCCAGCAGTGGAATGGTCGTGGGCCATGTTCAATGCCAGCTGCCGCGAGTGACTAGGTAGCCACGCTACCTTCTTGTTGCCTCTTTGCTGAACCAGCAGTACGCTTCGCTGCATTTCCGTTGTTTCTACCAGATCGCGAAAAAGGCGGTGATCAGGGCCTGAGCTTGGGAGCTGAGTCCCTTGGACCACTGACTTCAGCTTTAAGAGGCGGTTATTACGAGCCTGTTCTTGTACAAGCTGTATTGTTGTCACTCAATAGTGAAGAGTCATTCTCCGAGGCAACAGCTACTTCATCAAATGTAATTTTGCCTTCAAGTTCTGGAGCAGCAATGGGGAACAGCGTCTTATGCAGGTTGTCACTTGGGATGTCTTCAGAACCGAGAGGGGCTCTACTCAAGGCGTCAGCGGGTATGTTTGCCAGCTTTCGTCTGTGCTTGATTCGGCAGTTGAAGCCCTGCAGCTGAAAAGCCCAATGTTAGACCCTGGGTGAAACTTGGTCGGCATTAAACGTCCATGCCTGAAAGGAGTGGTCACAGTGTATCTCAAGCTCCGTAAATTCAAGATATGCCTTAATCTTGCCCACTGCCCAGACTACTGCCAGGCATTCCCACTCCTAGACAGTAAAATGTCTCTCAGATGCTGTACGGACTATGCTAACGAAGGAAACAGGCTGCAGACCATCAGGGCCAGCCTGCAGTAGCACAGATGAAATAACAATTCCCCTTGCATCTGTCTCCAACGCAAAGGGTCGATTTATATCTGGGAGGCTTAATACAGCACCTTGAGCTAAGGCATGGTTGAGTGCAGTGCAGCGAAAGCATGCTCTTGCCACTCCTCCCCCAGCCATGGCTCGTACTTCAAAAGGCAAGTCAGTGGATATGCCGTCATTGCGAACTGAGGGATGAAGCTTCTATAGTAGCCGGCCAGTCCCAGGGAAGCTTGCAACTGCTTAACTGTGCTGGGTCATGGGTAATCCAGCACGGCACGCACCTTCTCCCCATCTGGTTTGCACTGCCTGCGTTCTAGCATTCATACTATCGTTAGCTTGTAGAACGCCGCACATACAAGGCGCACCAGACTGCACAGACTCAAGCCTTCGCTGCAACTCAAACCTTCGGTCAGACTGCAAGGACGCGAAGGATCCCTCCTGCGTCGGTTGTAGTTGGGAGTTGCTTTCACGAAAGCCTATTAAGGAGCAATTATAATGGTTAACAGTCCTGCTTGTAATCTCTGTGGTTGCGAGGGGAACATTGACCACTTACTCTGCCACTGTCCTTGGTTTGAAGCAATTAATTAATTGTTAAGCAATGTTAATTACTAATAAATAATTAATTGTAATTGTTAATTAATTTTTAATTATTTATTTAAATAAGCAAACAATTAATTAACCAGCGCATTCAGGAAACTAAATGCAAAGTGCCTCTAGTGCCCAGAAGGCACTAGAGGCACTTTGGGCTTTATGAAAAAGTCTGGCTTGTGCAAGCGCCCTTGACCCTGCAAGGAAGTTCATGCACGCGCCTCTACCCTCTCTCTCATTTTCTCTCCCTTCTCTCTATTCTCTTCTCTTCACTCTCATGCGGTCAACATCCCTGCTTTTCCTCATCTCTTTCTTGCAAGTGCACGGAACACCCGAGTTACCCGCCTGTCTGATCGTTCTACAGAGTGTTGAGCACTCCTGACTGAAGTGGTACGGGCAAAACGAAGATGTAGTTTGCTTGGGGTGGGGAAATATCTTTTACCAGGACGTCGTTTCGTAAGAAAAACGAAGAGAATCCGTGCCTAAATACCCTGGGGATAAAGTCGGGCTTGTCTTCCAAGTACTTCGCAAGGCTTCTTAGTTCGAGGTCCGTTGCGGCGGCTCAGCATTGGCATCTGTGCTTATTATTCCTAAAGATGCATCGTCGTCTTGGCCATCGTTGGGCGGCGCATCCACGAGAGCGCGAGACAGGCAGTCGGCATCAGAGTGTTTTGGTCCGTCCTTGTAAACTAGTTGTGTCATATTCTTGCCGTGTGAGGCTCCACCATGCCAGGCGTCCTGAACGTTCTTCTGAGTGGGCACGGGAGCAGTACCGTTAGCATGGCTCTCAACCACTATGGTTTCACTTCACCGGCGCTGCTTGTCTCCTGGTTTGCTTGGCTATCAACCTTAACACACGGCATCAGTGCCTCCAATGTTCAGCAATTCCAGCCGGTCCTGCCCGTTTGCACCTTGGATGCTGCGCCCTTCATCGAAATAACTGTATCTGCACAAATCACCCCTGACTGCCCTTTACGCTCATCGGTGAAATCACTTGCGGTCAGCTATATAAAATGCCCGCCTATCCCGTGCACCTTCAGTGGGCACGGGAGCTGTACCAGTGGCATGGCTCTAAACCACTATGTTTTCACTTCGCAGGTTTGCGCTTCCTTTTCGTTGTACGCTAAGAAAAGCGATGGCCCATATTTGCTTCTGCTCCCGTGCCCAAGAGGCTTCTGTGAAACCACTTGTGAGTGTTTTTCTATGGAATTTATTTTGTTGTGCTCGGGGGACGATGAATTGAACCCTGGCCCTAACACCCGCTCTGAATCACCGCTTGACATTGAGTCCTTGCCAGGTGATCCCGCTGAGCAGATGAGATAATCTTCAAGCTCATAAAGGACATGCGTACGCATTTATTACAAACGTTAAAGTTCCAAGACGAGATTACTGATCATTAAGGCCATAAGAAGTGGACAAAAATCACTCGAATCAAAAGTTGCTGGAATTATGAAAAGCTTGGCGCACTAGAAGAAAAGTCTAAAAATATTGATAATGTCAGTCTAAAAGCTTTCAGCATAACAAAAGCAACGGAGGAAGATATCACTCTGAATAATCTTTTTGAGTCTCCTTTAAATGAATTGGAAAATCAACCGCGCCGCGACCATATAATTTTTCCAGGGTCTCCCTGATAATAATGAGAGATGGCATTAAACATAGTCAAATATACCCACATTAATTAGTAATATTACCGACCCACTTCCTGCAGATGCAATCCAACGTGCGCACCGCCTAGCTTCGTATGCACCTAATAAATGCCGTCCTGTTATTGTGAAGCTCGCAAACTTCAAAACCAGAGAAAAGCTACTATCTCTGCGCACCCACTTTAAACATGAGAACATCAATGTAAGCGATGATTTTCCGCTGTTACACGAACCGTGCGAAGAAAACTGACTGCATTCGTTAATAGCCAAGCTTCTTGTGAACCATTCAAATTGGGGTATGATAAGTTAATGCTGAACGGAAAATCACACATGTACAACGCCAGTTCAGATCAAATTGAAGAACTCAAGCAACGTAGTGATAGTATAGCGCGTGCATATCATGTTCCGCCAAGTCCTCCGATCTAGGAAAGCGTGAGGGGCAGAGGTTTATTTTCTTTATTTACTCAAGTTTCAGTTTTATATTCTAACGTCAGAAGAACCTCCAACTAATACAATTCTTTATCTTTTGTAATTGACACATGTTCTCCAAAGATCATTGCGCTTACTGAAACACGGTTACTTGCGCATGTCACTAACACAGAAGTGTTTCACGGTGCTGGGCAATTTAGGGCTTATCGCTGCAATCGTACTGCGCGCAGAGGAAGTGGCGTCCTTTTGGCAATTTCAAATGACGTTCCGTCTTCTCGTGTCTGAACGAGCGACGATTGGCTGTCTTGGTTTCCATAACCGTTGGTCACAAAAATAGATCCTAGGCATGTGCTATTGCTCAACCGCTGCGCAACCAAAGTTTTTCCATGACCTACACGACAGTATAAACCTTGTTCGCACGCGATTTCCGTCATCACCCATCATACTTCTGGGCGATTTTAATCTTCCAAACGTAATCATCATGAACGATCAACCTTCTTCACTTTTTCTCTTTTTGGCGCAGGCTAAGGAGTTTTCAGAATTGTGCGTAGTTTTTTCATTGTCAAAACAAGTAACACAACCTACACGTGTAGCTTCTAATGCTGCAAGCACACTTGACCTATTTTTGACGTCCCTCCCTGATATAATCTCGGAGATTTCACACCTACGGAGCATAAGCGAACTCTGCCTACTTGCATTTTCAATCAACGCTTCAAGCCCTAAACCAAATAAAATCAGAAAAACTACACATACTTATGAAAAAGCTAGCTTTCCTAAAAATACAACGCCATTAGTTCAATCATACTAACAAAGCTTTTTCACAGCACTCACTGAATACATCTATGCAACCTAGCCAATGGAAAATCAGGAGGGTGCTTCACTGCAGAAATTAGGTAACAAAAATTTAACGGCTATTTATTGTCCCATCTCACGCTCAAGTACTTGCTGTAAATTGCTCAAAAATTTAATCTTCAAGCAGCTTTCTAACTTCGTGAAAGCAATGCATATTTTACAGCAGTCCAGCGGGGATTAAAAAACATTTTCATGGGAATCTCAGCTTGTAATCTTTACGCGCAAATTACATCGTATTCTCTATCGTTTATCATTTGTAGTTCATATTTTTTAAACAGCTTTGAAGCATTTGAAGCTTTGAGGCGTATACTGAACTATACGAGGAATCTTCGTGAAGCGCAATTCAGCGATCTTGCAAACAAAATCCTTTTTCTCGAAATTATTTATCACTCTCGTCCCCATATCTTTTGTGTGCATTTGGAATCCGCCTTGGACGCAGGTGTTCCCCTCTCTATTTCGCTGTTGGTGCCACAGATGTTTCCTCCACGCTATTCTCTACACTGCGATGCAATTGTCCCTCGGCACTTTACCCTGAAGTGAGTGCGACAACTGTGCGAGAGAGACAGCGGCTGATGTGCCACAAAACGCCGGCACCAAAACGGGTGAAAGAAGCGATGAATTGTGATGCATGTGAAACAGCTGTCCAGCTGCAATGTCGCGGATTACTCAGCGCCGGCCTAGACTCATCTTTAGATGCATTGCTTCTAGAATGCGCCCGCCTTGCAAAGCACTATAAAACGCCCACAACACATATCGTGTGCTGCTATCACGATCAACCAACGAAGTCGTCAGCTTCGGTCTCACTGATTTCGGGTTCCACCAAGTTTATGCTTGTTGACTAAATGATGCCAAATGCGGAGAACAAGGTAGTTTCACTGAACGTTTATGCCTTCGTTATTTTTTTTTATTTACGCACTGGTAACACTTGTTCACAGCCTATGTTACCACGTCAATAACGCAGCTGCACTTACTCCGCTAGGCTGCGCGCTGACTCTCCTATGCAATCATACCAGCAAACCTTCCTCACGTTGATACTAAGGAAACGAGAACCATTATTTTCTGTTCAGCTCAGAATGTGACCACACGATATCAAAGCATGTTTATTAGTAATGTCCACAAATGTAGAATAAGGCAGACGAAACAAAATAGGCTGCACGAGCAGCGAGCTCTGGCAACCACCGTTTTCATGGTATATTCCTGTCAGGATCCCTATATACTGGCTTTTGCAACGAGAACACTGCCTGTGGCCAGTGCCTCGCGTTATGGAAGTTCAGTGGCAATATGCTGCAGGAACCCAAATGAAATGCAACAGAAATCTACACGCGATATTTGCATTTTTCGTGACCTCGCCGTCATGAAAGTATGTTAAGCATCATTCAAACACTTTTCATCACTACACCTTGTGTCCCACTCTGTGTTCATTTGACCTGTTTATTATGTGCTTAAGTCAGGCGCTTGAGCCCATTCTGTTGAATGTTCAACTTCCACAGTTCTCGCTGGGCGTGGCTAAGCAAGTTTCGACAACCTAATCTCACTCAAAAAGCCACTAATGAACTCTTGATTTCTAAAGTTCTCGCTTCAACACGATGTAGTGTTCCCGAAGATGTGCAGGAATTCGTGTCTGCTACTGGACCAGATTCCCAGCATGTAAAAATCTTGAACTTCCTTGGGATGCGATGTTTGCTGCTTTGAAGTCCTGTGTAGCACAGAAGTGTTTTATGCTAAGGTCCAAGTAAAATATGTCAAATGTACGTACGTGGCGCAATCAGCATCCCGCGAATCAGCAAATTTATGATACCTTCGTCGTTTTGTGCCTACGTTATCAATAGGAAAGTAGGCATAGACAGGTTTATAAGGCTTGCATTGTTAAAACAATTAGCTTTTTTTAAGCCAAGAATGGTCATAAAAGTTTAGGTGGGTGTAATTCTCGAATTTGCCCCTCTACGCAGCCAATTCGAAAATAATTTGATGCCTTCGCATCAAATTATTGCTTCAAATTTTTATTTACGCACGGTGCACCACGAAGTGCAGCTTGCCGTAAACCCCCTCAGAAGGAGGTTTACCGCAAGGTAAGTAAAGCGCGGGGTTACCTACCTTAAGTGGGGGGGGCACCTTGGCTTACTTACCGCAAGCCCTTCCATACCCCTTACTAAGTAGCAAGGGGGGGAGTGGCATGCGACGTAGTAGGGCTCTGTAAAATGAAGCTCACCACACTGAGCGCTAAGGCGGTCTTTCATTGCCCTACTGCTTAAGTTACTATTCTACTAACCGGGGATTGCGCCAAGCGCCAATCAGGTGAACCTTGTGGAAAGAGGAAAGTGCAACGGCGGCTTCATTATATGCCATACATTTACGTCACTGGCTCCTTGGACAAAGAGCCGAGCTTAGCGGTGCTGCATGGTTATAGTGACATATTGAACGAATAATCTAGTACCAGTTATATTGGTCTGCGTGGCCACTTTGGAATGAAAGCAAAACGCGTTACAGTATTTTCATGAAGATTCACTACAACTTTTCAATGTAAGCAAGCGTCGCACCGTTTTGCTGGGAGGATGAATAAAGCGAATACAATAATTACCAAATTAATTTATTTTTTTGGCAAACACCTCTTTCAGGACTGATAACTCACTTGTAGTGACGGCATTTGGTTACATTTTCTAAGCTTGTGCAAACCAAGTTCGAAGTGAGAGAAAACGCCCTGTGTTAGCTCACATAATAAAGGCTGCAATAAAAGTTTAGTAATTCTTGTAAAAAGTAAGAATAACGCACTTGCTTACGTGCATTTTCTCCAATTTATTCATCCTTGCATAGAAGTATATGTACAATAGGACAAAATCACGTTTTTCCAAATGACATGGGTCACTAATTCTTGCTGTTGCACTTTGTGCAGCGCTTACAGTTCAACGAAGAAATTAGTTACACGTATCGTTGTGCGGAGAATCTTCGGTACTTCTCATTTGCAGCAGAACTTCGAGACAACCTTTCTTTTTCGCAGTGTATCTACTGGCGGAACATAAATTTTAGTGGTGCACTTCTCGAGGAGCTGCAGAGAAGAGAAAAAAAGAACACTAAATGGAGTAGGGGACGGAGGGTCTAGTTGCATAATTAGGCTGTCAATATATTTTGCATGCTAAATGTTGTGTAGACTTCTCACTTCCATTGCTATTAATAAGGATACATTTTCTGTTTTGCGCAATCCTGCCCCGGTAAATTCTATTATAGAGGTAGAATTAATTCTGTGTTGGTAATTCCCGCAGAAGAAGTGTGACCTCCTTTCAAAAATAAACATTGACATCGCAGCGGTAATAAAATACGAAATAACTTACAATGCACTAACCGTTCATTTTCAACTGGAATTCTACGCGTTAAAGGTGAAACGCTGTCCCGCTGTCAAAGAGTAAGTGCTTATGAGATACTCAATATAGTACATCTACGCTCACTAGGCCTCTAAGCTGGCAGTTTTTCGCCAACAACGAAAAACTAAAATCAAGAATATTTTTTGTAAACATATGTTGTCATATCCCATCATCATAGCCTTACGTGGTAGTAATAATTGGTATGGGTGCAAAAAAAGAAGCAGCGAATTTTTAAACGAAATGCAGAAGTACGATTAGGTATAGCGATTCAATTAGTGGACGATGCTGAAAAATATGGCAGTCTTGCGCGTCACTCCATGGCAGTATTAGTGCACCGTAAGGTACCTTAATAACGTACCTTACACGACTCTACAGGTATTGTTGACAGAGCGTGAATTACAAGAGCACGAGAAACCAAAGACAATTATCACTCATAATTTTCACAATTAGTCTAGTACAATGTGCCAATTCTCTGTTATCATTTTGTACAACTTTGTTTTGTTAATTTAAGGTATCACATATAATAGAAGAGAAGGATCCACTGTTATGGTAATTTTGTTGAAAGGGGCTGGTCGTATAATTAACAAACGCCGATCGATGTTTACGAAATTCTGTAATATAAAGCTTAATGATTCATTGTGAGGCAAGACAAAGCGAAATTCAGACATTGCGAATAGCCAAAGACCGCGTGAAGTGTATTGCATTAAAGGGCGTCAATGTCTCAACCAACATAAATGCATATGGGGTTTATACCACTGCCAATGGCACGATTCTTCCTATTACTAGAAGCACGAGAGAAAGCAAGAAAATTGATTTGCAACGTACCCTTCGATTATCTTGGACAGTGAATACCATGTAGTAGTTTATACCCGCCACAACCTGCACAAGGAGGAAAAACATGTACACGTAACTCTGTCTCAGCGCTAGATGATGACAGTCAAGTGTATGCCTAATTGGACATATTGGAAGTGACAAATAAAACTTCGGCGTAAGGAAGTTACAGCTTAAGTGATATTGTGAAAAAAAAAGATTAGGAGCAACTCGGAAGCACTGTTTTTTGTAACTGGTTTCCGCAATAACTAGCGTATGTGATGCTGTCCTGTGCAAAGAGTTTGGGGCCATAAACCGTTTTTCCTTAATTTTGGACTGGTTACTCCGATGATCTTGTTTTATTCTCGCAACGATGTCCCGATGTTTTCGTTTTCTTTTCGCCTTGAGCGCCGGGTTAACGGCTCTGGCTTCTGGCTCAATGTCGCTAGACGGTCGCCAACAACGGGAGCTAGAACACTTCAGTCTTAGAAAGACGCTGCTGTTAGAAAGGGCTAAAGAATAGGACTCTCTTACCATATATGGGGACGTGCTAATGCGGACATGCTCCTGTGCACTCTTACCAAGCAAGTACTTTTACATAAAGGGAAAATGAGACATCCACCTGTTCGTAGCAATTGCTACAAAGGAAACCCAATCACTACCCACCTTGCGGGTTTCCGCAGTACTACTACGTCAAGTACTTTTACATAATCGTATCATACCGGTTTACAATGAGAATTGACTTCAAAAGGTGCTGTGTCATTATGATGTGTTGCGTTAGGGTAACACCACCGGTGCAAATCTTATCTTTGATTTTGACATCGTAAGCCTAAGCATAGTAGTACAAATCATTGAAAACATGCCTGATACCATAGGGAGTGCTGGAAATGATTAAGAAAGCCAGGGGAGTTAACCAGAGATAGCCTTGGTCGGATACCCTGCACAGGAGTAGCCAGCCAGAAGCAGGCAAGGAAGCCACCGGAAACAGAAGCAAGGAAGTAGAAGACGAGGAAAGGATGGGCAAAAAAGTTCGAAAGTATGCCACACTTCTGTAACACTTGAAGGCGAAAGCCTGCTGGTTGCATGGTAATTCATTAAGCTATGCGATTGAGGGGGTCACACTTCGTGCAGGGCATAACGAGCCGCAGTGTGAAGTAAACGTACAGCGCTGTAGGTCGCCGTCCTGAATCACACATGCGAGCACCTAATGCTCTACCTGAAAATTCTTTCGTTCTTTCTTTTTCGTCCTGTTTTTCTTTGTTCTTTGTTCTCTGTTCTTGCGTTCCTTCTTTCTTTCTTTGGTTTCTTCACTCGTATTCAGTCATTGCATCTTTACTTGCTTACGCAGGTATGAGCCGTTCTTGATGATGATATTTTTTGTGTCACTGGGCTAGACGCCACTTCATTCTGGTATCAGGCATTTCAACGAGCCACTTATGGTTTTCGCCTTAATAAACCACTTTCACAATCCAGCGGGTAGCAGCGGTAGCAGGCAGCGTTCTGAATTCTTTTTATGTAAGCCTTTAAGACAGAGCCTTCTCGTGGATTTAGCCTGAGAACATGGCATTTTCGTCGTCTTTTGTAAATGTCAGTGATTATGCAGTTTTTTAAGCATTGCCTGCATTGCTGCTCTAACGCCACTACAGCCACGAGGCATGTATAGTCATACCCCCCTGTAGTTCCAAGAATCTAAAAGCTCTTAAACTGAAAAGAATGTCCCTATATATCTTCATGCAGTGAAACATAATGATGTCGAATACGATACAGTGTATTGCGACTTACTCCCATGTTTAGTTTTTTCGAACAATCAACCACCTTCAGTGGATTATTCTACTCTGCAGTAGTTTCCCCGCGGCCACAGGTAACCATGTAACTACCAGATGCGTCAATTTTGTGCACAGGTCCTTCTACTTTTTAAATTTCTTTCACAAGATGGCAGGGACAGTAGGGGCGAGATGGTGACACAACAGACAGCAATAATAGCAGCACGACGATAATCGAGTCGTGACGACTACAATGGCACGACAGCTTTTACATGATGACAATTTGTCAACTAAAGGCTCATCCACAATAGGCCGACACGACACCGGTTTCTACATGACGACTGTTGACGACAATGTTTTTTCCTTCGTGTTGGCGCCTCTGTCACGCTGTACCAACGCCGACTGTCTTCTGATGGTCGGCAGAGAGTTCGGCGTCGGTACATTGTGAGAGATGCACTGGCATGAAGGAAAAAACGGTGTTGCCGACAGTCGTCAGACCGAAATGGGTGTCGTGTTGGCCCAGTATGAATGAGCTTTAAAGAGCTTATCAATGACATCGGCTGCCCGATGATGTCACTTTTTTACAGACATTGCAGACAGCGAGCAATCACTACCCACCAAAGCAGTTTCACTAGGAAGGGCTTTTAGGACACTAAGTACGAGTAGTTCTAATGAGAAGGTCTCTGTGCCGCGTAATGAAATTATTGATCAAGTCGAAAAACGTGGACGCGTGCAGTTAAGTCAAAAGCACCTCTAAGGTATCTAGACCGGGTAACAGAAGGGAACTCATGTTTATTCAAACTGTTAGAAAACATGCGCACTTTCGGAGAAACGTCAATAGCGAAGTGCCTCATGGAGCTCATCCTGTATACATTCATAGCATTTCAGAGTCAGAAACCGGCTCAATTCAGAGTGAACATAATGTAATAAGATTTGCTTATGTAATGAAAGTAATGGAAACCGAATCGGTACAATAAACAGGTGCAATAAAACCAACGACTGTTGCTCACGCTCAATAGATTTACAATTTTTTCTTAGGCAACAACTCCCTAACACATTTGTTGAATTTTATCAAAGAAGCACGGTCCTAAATAAGGTTTGCAATATGTTTCTTTTATTAAGGAAACTGCTATCTGAAATTACATTGGTCCTGCAGTTTAATTTGTTGCCGTCTTCTGTGTTATAAAAATAATGGTATGAACTCAGAGTTTGTGGATTTGATTTCAAGTTTGAAACAATTTTACGTCTGCTAATAGCTGCTAAGATTAGCATATACCTATAGGCTATTATTTCAATTGCTTCGTATTCATCATATAAAGTAAACTGAAATCTACAGACCTAGTTCTCGAATACGGTGTTGGAGCAATGGCTTTTATTACCTGCTACTTTAGAATAAGGGGCTAAAAAAGTTTGTATTCCTCGTATGTACTCAGTGTATGTATTTCATCAATGCGAAGCAGGTGAGTTACCTGCTGGCCTCACTTACGCAATCGCACCTTACCAGACGCTACCAGTGCGGATGAAGTACACTTATATGTATAACATAGTTCTGACGAGGTCACGTGGTATCATTTACTTTTCGCCATATCAATTAGGTTGCCAGATTTCATGTAAGTTGTTTATTAATATGATAAAACATCACTGCATGGGGGTAAACTGCTACGGATCACCTTATATTTGCCTTCCCATTCTGTGCATTTCATGCCATCTTTCTGCACCCAGCATAGGTCACAGCTTTATGTTATGCTCAACGATAATTCATTCCTTCATTCATCTTGATTTACCAATCAAGGCTTCGGTTCGTGAAGATAGAGCCGTCATGCTGTGTTTTTCAATGTGACCTTCTCCAGTACACAACCAAAATTGTACCACTATAGTATTGATATAAGGCGGCCGCTGATGTCTATGCCGCGTACTGACGTAGCACTAGCACGTTTGTGCATTTAGATGTAATTAGCAGTAATGCAGAAAAACAAGCTGCAAATTTATGTTTTCTGTGCCTGTTTTTAATTCATACCAAAACATTCCTCAGGTTATTCGAGTTACACGTACCTGCCTTTTAGCCGAAATAATGCGTATTTTCAACATTTGATAATGGTGTCGCTGATCCAGGTAAGCAAATTCCGCTAATGCGCGTAACTTCGGTGTGTCTGGATTCATGATGTCCGTCCATCCACCAGCTTCCAAGCTTTCTCTCAAGAAGCTCAACAGCAAAGCAATGATCAGCGTAGTGGAATGGACTCTTGCCATATGCTTCTTTCTCAAGCCTGTAGGTGCGATAAATACGTCAATTAGACAATGATGTCCTAACTTTTATTGATTTCAATTTACCACAGGTACATATCACCATTAGTCACAATAAATAGCATTCTTCGAAGCTTTGGAAAAGTTCTACTCCTTTTCTACCAATACGTTCCCTTTTTCTGAAGCATTCCTTCTTGCATACACGGCTTTACATGTAGAGTTAAATCATACTGTCGTATGTTCCTCAGGATATTGTCCTAGGCCTTCTTCAATACAACTACGAGTATTAGCAAAAACACAAGTTCTTAAGTGAAAGTGGTCGCTGATATTGACACACATGAATTTCTCGGTTAAAAGCGTTTTTCAACTTTGACAAACCTAGCTAACCATATTTACGGCGCTGACGTCATCCTCTCGCTCGATGGCTGCAGCTAGCGCTGCTCCACGGTCCCAGAAGAAGGGGCCATCAACATCCGGGCTCGTAGCCTCAAAGGCCTCAACCCTTGAGAGGATGCCTCTATTCAAACAAACCACTCACAAGAGCGGGTGTCCAGCGTCTCACAGGAGGCGATTGACACGACTCCTAGTCGGGTCCATCGTGTCCGCGAGCGCCTAAAAAGCGGCGATATTCTCTCTACCACTCAACAAAAGAGAAGCATGACACACCAGGACTCCCAAAGGGCCCTGTAACATAACTTTTCGTTGCTAGACACACAGCACTAACACCATTCTCATTACTGTTACCAAAATATTGGAACGGAACGTGAGATGAATTGTCCACAATCTTGATGCTCGGGGGTTGGGAACTTCAGACATGAGTTTAGTGACACTAATATGGTAAGAATCCAGGGAAAACATGGGGAATGCGGGAGATGGAAATTCAAGACAATGAGCAAAACGTGAACAAGGTGAATGCAGGAGCGAATGATTCGACAAGTCGACTTGTCTTCTTCAAGGCGACGTACACTTTCCTCGCCACAGTATATATATATGGGTTCTTCTAAAGGAGAAAGGGTGTGAGACGGGAGGGTCCGGAAACGAGGGAAGGTGTGTTAGCGTGTCGAATTGAAAGTAAAGGAAAGCTGTGCACAAGGTCAAAGCCGGGGCCACCCCTCCCCCACCCCGGTCTGTCAACGCACGCGTTTTAGCCGGCGTGTCAAGGGTGTCTGACACGCCGGCTGAAAAAAAAAGGAGAAATGGAAAAAAAAGCAAAAAAAGGAGGGGGTGGGGGGATACGCAAAGAAATCAAACTAAGTGTTGTTGCCTATAGCTTGAAGTTTAGCATAGGGAATAGATTCTAAAGCTCCCTTTGAAACGTTTATGCCTATTGGTTGCAATGTCTTGAACTTATGGTTAAGGTATGATTCTCTGTATTTTCTTTCTCGTTCAGAACGGTAATTTGACGCCTCTTACAGTCCAAGAAATTTGTAGCACGTCCCCTCGCACGAGGATGTTCCTGTGATAAGTGTTTTGTATAGCACCTGCCTCCAGGTACTTGTGTTTCAATGGTTCTGTTACGGCAATAGTACATCTCTAACATACTTTATCGGATCATACCAATCTTCCACAATGTCCCTTTTCTGCTCATACACTTCATTTGTGATCTCCGCTATATTATTACAAATGCATTTTACTCACTTAACAGCAACTGTTTTTAAAGCCATGTCCCATATAGCTGTCATAATTCATCGCCACATTTTGGACTTATTTAACACTAGCACTTTTGTGACGCCAAGGCCATACTTGGCCTTGGCGTCACAAAAGACCACATATTAACATCAATTACCAAGAAAAAATAAGGCTGTGAATACAAGGATCAGTTATTCAGAAAAAATAAGGTATTGGTGCGAGAAGAGTCGAAAATTTCCTTACCTTCGAAGAACGTTATTCAATGTGGTTAATGCTAATACATACCTATGATTATTAGAAATGTACGAAAGCGTTGTACCTGAAAGACTAATAAAATTCGCATAGCAAATGCCGAAAAAATTACAACAAATAAACAAGAAATGAAAAATGGAAACCGATATTTGACAAGAAAATTATAGAAATGTTTTCCATACTTTATTAAAGTTGCTCAAACAATATTTCTAGTGCACCTATTTAGTTAAATATTTACGTTTAATTTGGAAAAGTTGAAAGCTTTGCTTTAATTTGTATCCGTACAGCGGTAGAGCGTGACTAGAAATGCCCAAAGCAGTTGTTTCAATGCCGTTTACCATCACGTGATTTTTTCCAGGATCTAAAGAAAGTCCATGGAACTTTTAACAAATGGCGTAGGTACTTAAATGCGCATCTGCAGTGCAGCGCTTTCGACGTTGTTTCCCTGCAATGGAGCTCATATCCTCCCCTCAAACAGATAAGAGGGAGAAAGAGAAACAATGAAGGAAGAAGTCGTTTACCGAATTGTATGCAGCCCTCTGCAGTGTCGACCTTTAACAATAAACGTGCTGACGTACTATGCCAGACACAGTCGTGAACGCATTTGGTTTATTTTATATTTTAAGTATTGTTTGGTAAAGTATTGTTCGGGAAACCACGATTTTCAGCGCTGCAAACCAGATGCGCTAGAGTGATGCGACACCATTATGTAATGACTTGCTGAGGTTCGTAAGAGCACGAAAAGAATAACCACACGCAAAACTAGAACCACGAAATCAACTTTATTAAGTGTATCGAAGCAAGCATTTGGAGAACATGTTGCTTCAAAATACGAATGGTAGAGTTTAGAAAATTAAATTCTAATATTTTACCTAAGTAATCCAATTCTAAATAACTATTCTCTGTTCCTCACGACAACATGCACCAAAATTCTCTTCGGATTAAGTGGAGAAGGTGTGGCACTTCCTTAAGAACCCTAATTTTTTTAGGTTAAACGCACGGTGTCGTCAATATTGTCTTAATAGGCTAGGTGAAACAGGCTGGTATTTACTGTTGAAAAAAAAAACAGTGGCAGTCAGTTATTGTTCAAGCAAGAGGAAGAAATAGTAAGCGGCTCTAATCTGTGACTTAGCTGTCTCTAACTTGCATTCGCACCTCGGTGTTGTTCTTTAGGTTAACTTTAGGCGAAAACAACGTATGAACCAAACTCAGAGCCAGCTGCTTTCCATTATTAGCCGGCTTAATATCATGCCACTCTCTTGTGTGTGACGTCAATGGCAACATCATTACCTCCACTTTCTACTTTCTGGATTAAAGAAATTTCATCAAAATTGTGCTCACATGGCGTGCCTCTAAACTCAATGATTCTGTGCATTGGTGGGCGGTAATCAGCAATTTCTAATTAATTCTAGTTAGTACAGACACTTCAGCAACTCAACTAGTAACTAAACTTATGCTTTGATATCATATCTATAATGAAACTGCACTATAGTTATTTTTTAATTCTTTCCTGATTTATTTACAATGTCGTCCCCGGTCGTGTCAGGAGGTGAACCGCAAGTGCTACGCAAAAACAAGAGTATCTTGATGCTGGCGCCAATAAAAGATGCATCTGCAACATTTTCTATATGGCAATCGTAACATGATTGAAACTCTCAATCAGTAAACACTACGGGTGCCATATATTTCGTGAGACACAATAGGACACCCACGTGCAATACACAGTCAAAAACACGGCACACCAACTTTGCATACCTTGGGCCCTCTAACGTAAAACTATTCTAATATGTTTTTATTCCAATCTCCTGACGTCAAATTTGCGTAACCACCGACGCAAGTACCGGGCGGTAAACCGCAGGGTTGTCTGAACAAACCAAGCAAACGCTATCCTTGTTCATAGGCGGTCACTTTTGTTGGCTTGAAGAACGAATAACATTGACTACATTGAGATGCTTGTCGTATCGAATTGGCTGACAAGAGGCGAGGAGGACGCTCAAGTGGAGAGGGATTCGATGGGGGAGAGCCAGTGCACTGAAAATCGATAACCGGATGAAGAAGGTGGTGCAGGCGTCCACGATTTGTCTGCTTTCCCTTAATTTGCTTGCAGTGGCTGGTCGAAAATCGCGGCGGCATGCTACGGAAGCTTAACAACGACGCTAAAACATATCCTCAGCAAAGAAAATTAGGCCAAATGAGTTCGTAAACGTGCCGAAAATGTTCGAAAAGGTTACACGGCCACGCAAGAAGCTTTATTATACGCAAAAAAAAACATGCTCTCCGGCAGGTACGAGTAGCCAACGCCTGAGTCATCGCCGGGCAGCTATCTTTTATTACTGTCCGAACGGGGCTGCCTACGGTTATTTAGAAGAAAATTCAGTTTTGTTCGGCATATTAATACATCTTTAATGCGCATATGTCACTTTGACGCGGTGAGCTTTCGCGGTTTTGAGACGTCGCGTGACAGGCAGGTGAAGTGGGTGCAGCCCGAAAGCTTTTGACCAATAGCCGAGGGCTGATTGCGAAAAGGCATCGAATCAGAAATAACTGTTTCTCTTTTTTCAATCAAATGATGTATAATTAGTGTGCACACATAATGCCAGATGGGGAGATATCGTGGTTTTCACGACGTCTCGTGGAAGACAGGTGATCTGGGATGGTCCCAAAAGTTTTTGACCAATCGCGGAGGCATGATAGCAGAAAGGGAATAGAAAAGTTTGGAGTAGTTTTATGTTATAGCGCCCCTTATCGCGACGTTGTACTACATACCGAATTTGCACCTCTATTAGGCGACCGCGAGGAATTTTCTGTATTTAAGAAAGGAAAAAAGTTTTTTGACGATTACGATAGTCCCTAAGCGATTTCTGAGCACAGCTCAATCCATGTTTTTGGTTTCTTGATATGAGTGAAATAATTCTAGACCAAAATCACCGCACCGACTGGCAGTGGGCCAGTGCCGTCATCGCCTACATAGACAAAGGGGCAGTATGGGAACGCTGGCATGATGAGAGGCATCGGAGCCGGCTGTGGAAGAAGACGACGACGAGCGCGCGAGCAGGGGCACGAGCGCGTTCACGCGGCTTCGCCAAGTGGCGCCGATACTCAACCATGGAACGGGCGCATAACAGCTGCACTCTAATATTTGGGGTTTTACGTGCCAAAACCACTTTCTGATTATGAGGCACACCGTAGTGGAGGACTCCGGAAATTTTGTCCACCTGGGGTTCTTTAACGTGCACCTAAATCTAAGCACACGGGTGTTTTCGCATTTCGCCCCCATCGAAATGCGGCCGCCGTGGCCGGGATTCGATCCCGCGACCTCGTGCTCAGCAGCCCAACACCATAGCCACTGAGCAACCACGGCGGGTGCGCTGCACTCTAACAATACATATAACAGTTATAACATGAAGTCATGCTGCAAAGAAAAATAACTTGCCATGCCGGGCCTGCGAAAGTGGATTTCCAGGGACGAGGTGGAAAACCACCACAAGAACTGTTGTCGGGGCTATCGTTAACAAATACGAAATAATTATATCACCTGTGAAGCGAAAAAGGCATTGTTAACATCTGATTGCACCAAAGCCCATGTGACCAGGTGGAGACGTCACGTTTGGCATCATCGCGAAACATGATTACATAAACACGGGAAACGTCGCATGATGGCGCCATCATATCGAAGGTCGAGTGATGACATCAAGACAAACGTTCGTTACGTGGTAATGGCATCGCCACATGACGATATCACCTGATCGTATTGCCTGACGCCTGATATCGCCTGATCATATCGCCGATATTCCCTGATATCGCCTGACGTCATAAAGTCAAACGTGACATCACACGATGAAGTCACCTGATAAAGTCATATGATGCATCTTGGGGATCAACAAACTGCGAGTTCCGCGCTTATTTGCACTGTCTCCAGAGTAGGCTAACATTTTTGCGGGAGCAAACGTTGCGCATGGGGACACGACGAATCCCTATGAACTAGAGGCTAACACTTTCTCTGTAATGCATGAAACTATACATAAAAGCAGATGCCCACAATGCTCTATTCATCACAACCTGTCGGCTATCTGGCGCTGCAAAAGAAAGCAAAATAACAAATGCTGATTTCTTTGTCCTGTTAGCGAGAACGGCGTCGTATTGTGTAACACCCAGCCAGGTTGCTAGGCAGGATCACTTGATTTGAGACCTCATATATATAGATTACATTATTATAATAAAATACACAAGTTATATTCCGCTCACAAGCACAAAAATAATGCGATACACTTTGTGAGGCCGGAAAGTTGAAATTAGGAAAAAAGATCGGGTGAGATTCGTGGAAATACGGTACACTTTAGTGGTATGCATTACCAAAAATAAGAACATTACTAATTTGATAATAAGAACATTGAACAGTTAATAAAGTACCGTTCTTTCTAATATATAATTATAGAAATAGGTTTATGAAGAGAGCTGTCAAAGTGGAAATGAATAACAGTACGGAATCTTCACAATTACCACGTTTGCATTTTTTTTTACAAATAATGGTTGCGACTTCCTTGCTGCCCTTGTATATAGGGTGGGCACTTGAGCAGCCGCTTTACTGTAGCAATTTCTCCTGTGATACTGAAGCCACATCACATGAAAATAAAGAAAATTCGTCTCAATTCAATGGCAGATGCAACTGTTATTGGAAGATAGAATATTGGCGAACAAATAACTTCGACAGTTCTACGCATACGTGAAATGACAACCCATGGCGCTTGCACTCCAATAAAATGCTAATACCATTCATTGCATATCTTTCCCAATATGCTATTTCGAGACTTTTTTTAGAAACTTTTCGTAAGCTTTGATATTACCCCAAAATTGACACTGCGTATATTTTCATATTTATAATAATAATGTCCAAGACAATATATAAATCTCACGCAATGTCATTTGTACATACTAGAAGTACTAATTATACATGTGCCATGGTTTATTGCAAATACATGTAGCATTTACAGTGAAATGCTTTTGTTCTAATGCAATGTATAAACGAACTTTGGGAGAACTTATTGCGAATAATCAGTATGACAGGCGCCGAAACATTTAGTAATTGCCAATAGCATAATAAAAGTAGATATGCAATAATTCATAAGTATTGTGCGAAAAACTTGCTGCTACCATTTAAATGCTGTCTCCCGTGGCTATAGATTGGCGACAGAGATATATTTGGTTTTGTATCCCACGGAAGCTTCTTGATACTGTAGGATGCCGCAGAAGACACTCAATGAACATTACTATGAAATTATATCCAACGGGTCATGCAAGATGAAGAAATTTCACGAGATATTTAAAACGTACTTTGCGTGTTTCGTTTTGTTCTAGTTTGTGAAAACTTACCGCGTTCTGTGTTTTCTGTGCTGCGTCAATATCTTTTCTACCAACTGTGGAGTCCAGCATCTCACGACAGTAGTGCTACCTTCGATAGGATTGAATGCTGTTTTAAAACGCTGCACAGGTGTCATTGCTCTATTTTGTTCCTTTTTGTCGCCAGTATCGTGAAGGCTTAGCTTTTGCGGTAAGAAATTCTTGAAAAATGGGGTTTATGGCTTCTCTGTATTATTGTTGTTCGAGAGAATACAAAATGTGAGAGCTGTTGAGTAGCAATAGGTACTAACTCAATAGGTACCAAATCTTCACGTAGTAGTATTGAAGGTACACGGGTACATGATTGATCAGTCTATGTCATGTACGCAATGTATACGTAAGAAAAGGCATTACTGCTTGAATAATTGAACAACTGGCGATGTGATTCTGCGATACAGACTAGCAGTCTACTAAAGGTCGAGTGGTCTGCAGATATGCGCCTTCACCTGTGGACGCCGGCGTTCCGGCAGGGCCTTGACGTCCCCCATTCGAAGACCTAAGCCCGAGTCGCGTTAAACTTTGCCGGACGTTCAATAAAGTTGCATCCATCCATCCAGTAACATGCAAATGCAAGACGGCCTCATATGCTCACCGCTAAATACCGAAATGACATCTTGTTACGCATGTCCGCATGTTGTCCTCAAGTTAGGACAGAAGGAGCTTTTAAAGGTATCTGAAAGACTGTGCTATGTGACGCCGCGATAATATGAATTACGTTTGCAGTCCAAATTACTTGTACATGTTAGGTGAATTAATTAAATGACATAATGTGAATGAAAGCTGATGAAAAAATAACTTGCCGAAGGTGGGGCACGAACTTACTACGTCTTCGCATTGCGCGTATAGGTACTGTTACCAGTATTGACGACTTTAGGTAGCTTATGTGAGTTTATTAGCCATACGCCATCTCCAATGAGGATCACGTACACGTGACGCCGGCGGCCGAAATGATGCTCCACATCCGCCGCCAAGGCCACGGGTTCTGGCACTGGCTAACGCTCCCAGGTTTAGTTCTAGTGGATAAACATAAATACCTCAAAAAATGGATGGGAAAATGGCACCGGCGGTAGCTCGATTGGTAAGAGCGTCGAACCCCAACCCAACCTGCGGCCACTTGCTTTTGCATCTATTTTCCAAATGAGATAGAAATTACTTAACAATATCGGTCTTGAGGTTTACGTGTGCGGTTCCAGTGTGCCCATCCCGATATTTTTTTACGATGTGGTGCGCGCTGCACAAAAATAAAAACGCTACAATTCCATTAGCAAAACTCTGCGTGCAGTAGAAGTTCTAGCAGTTAGGGCTAAAGCAGAATTGCGTGAAACGCTGTCGGCAGTTTAACCCGTGCTTATAAAAGCATACTTGATGGGCTTTAAAAATGAGAGAATAGTAGAACCACCCAGCGTTTTCGTAATATCCGTGAAGTTAGTATCGCAGAAATGTTAATCAACACTGGCGTAAGATTAGTGATAATATCCCAAAACTTCCAGCGTTGAGAGCACTTTTATCGTTGTAACTGCTGAGCCCAGTGCGTACGGAAAATTAACGGCAGGGGCGCTATTCTTGATATTATGCAGGTTCAGTGTATTATGCGAGTGTTCTGTTATCGAACATATTCTTGCTCCTTTGTTTACCAAGGGTTATAGCTTGTGTTGATAGGCTTTTATCAAATCGCTCGTGATGGGTGCCTGTAGTTAAGCCTCGACATTCGCGAATGGTTCCTGTGAGCGCTATGACTACATTACCGGCAACCAAGATTACTGCAAAGTTGGTTTTACACTGTTCCGCGGCTTGACTGTCCGCACCCGCATTTCAGCCCTAATTGTTACAAATATAGGCTGTGCGATTCCTCAAGCAGCATAAAAGCAGTTGCCTAATCAGGGCCATCTATTGACAGTTTCCCAAATCGATAACCAGCTCCGATCATCGTTTTTCCGGCACACAGATGGACCGGCGCTTCCACATCGATACAGGGGATTTTCGGGAGTCTGGCGTGTTCTGTGCTCGCTGCTATCGCATGTCTTTTCTCATTGCTCCAGCTATACCAGTGGAGTTTCAGAGGGCGGTTATGAGGTCTCAGGAACTTCACACGTGCGGTTTCATTTTGGCTTGAGATAATTAAGCTTAAATTTTGTGGATATTGTTGGCCTGTTAGCATCGGTGCCATGGCAAATACGAAAGTGTCCAGTTTTATTAGAGGCTAAGCCCAAATTGTAGACACCTGTTTAGGGGCCTCATAATAATAACCTGTATGATGCTCCAGCTTCGCTTTTAAGAGTGAAATGTGATACCAGTCAAAAATCGCCGACTGCTTATCGCACTTCCCGCCAACTGAAACATATAACAGTTAACAAAACTTGTCCTGTTGCGCTTACCAGTATTCAGGTGTTGTGTAACCAGGCACCTACCCAAGGGGGGGCCCGGGGGGGCCCGGCCCCCCCCCCGAAATTATGACGCATACACCCCCCCCCCCCACTTCCCGCCCACGCCACCACTTCTCACACACATCCCTAAAGCACCGCCAAATCAATGTTGAGATTTGACAGCTATTCGGTGGTGAACATTTTGCGGCCTTTTTCACTCCTTTTGGATGGCGGTAGTTATCGGCGTCTCTTGGGATGTGAAGGCCAGTTTTCTCATCAATTCGGTGCCCACGCGATTAACTCGATATGCATTCAGTTGTCACCGTCTATTCAATGGTGACGCGCATCGTTGTTGCTTCGTTAGTTCAACCTTCTTCGTTTAGACTGATCCAGGGACACCCGCCGAGGTTGCTTAGTGGCTATGGTGTGAGGCTGCTGAGCACGAGGTCACGGGATCTAATACCGGCCACGGCGGCTGCATTTCGATGGGGGCGAAACGCGAAAACACCCGTGTACTTAGATTTAGGTGCGCGTTAATGAACCCCAGGTGGTCTAAATTTCCGGAGTCCCCCAGTACGGCGTGCCTCATAATCGGAAAGTGGTTTTGGCACGTAAAACCCCATTATTTAATTAATTTTTGATCCAGGGACCAGGAAAGAAATTCACTTCGCGGTCAGCTGGTCTGTACGCAGGTGGAACGAGTTGCGGCCAGAGAACATGCCAACTGTGTTTAACTTTTTATTTGTTTCATTATTTCTTCGAGTGACGGCTCGCCGCGACGCTGACAGGTCCTTGGAACTATATACCCGTGATATGGGTTAGATAGGGTGGAAAATAAAATAATGCGAGACAGCGTCCATCATCAAACCCTGCAATAACCCTTCATCTCATAGGCTATATGACTGTCACCCGTTAAGCCGTCTGGTTTTTCCCTAATTGTACAGCTCTTTTCGTGCAAAATTGCCAACTGGAAGTAAGAGTCGCAAGGATTTGAGAAATTAAGCAATCTATTAAGGGAGAGAGCCAAGACAACAGCCAAACAGGAAGGAAAAGCGAAAATTAACAAACATAACCGTTGTTTAAGAAAATATTTATGGATCAAGATCTTTTTATTCAAAAAGAAAGTAGAGAAAACGCCGCCGGAAGTGCAGGACAATTCCGTGTGTTCTCAATGACGTTTCTACAGTTATAATTGGAGCCGCCTAACGCAGCCACTTCTTTGCTGTGCTTATGTAGATGTTTTTCTAACCTGCCGCGGTGGACGCAATACGTCCAGATTTGCAGCTTCCTGCGCCATACGCGGTTGTACGTGACTGGCGGCCACGCATCGTTACCTAACTTCCCAAATAACAATACGAGTCGGCTCTGGCACTTGTTAGAGCAGTAAACGAGGGACCCAAAGGACTGTGATTGCCCCGCCAATATATATTTCTGTATAATTCTTCCAGAGCTAACTCAAAAAACGCTACTATGTTCAGATACAAGTTAAGTCTGCAATGAAGCCCCACCCACGCCCTCATAACCACAGGCCACTGTTACTCCGCGAGGCTGCAAATAATTCGTACTTCAAACTTCTTCTGTTACCCAAATAAGACGTTAACTACAAAAATAAAATTATAAGCGCGTAATTTTATACCTTCTCCCTCGCCTATTATAGTGGTATGTAGAATGCTTAATTCTTTATTGAAGTGAAATAACATGCTTTCTTCACTACAACTATTTGTTGTGAAGTTTCACTTCAGTTGGCATTGAAGTTTCATGAGTAAAACGGGTGAAGCAGTGAAATGAACTACGCCGCAGACTTTTGAAGACTTCATACATAGTGTCCATGTCTGTTGCACACCTCATTGCTTCCGCCGATGAAAAGACTCTTCAAGAACAGCAGACGCTCAGGAGGTATCAAGCACGACGCCATTTTGAAAAGGCCGCATGACGATTTTGTTTACTTCTGTGATTGGCTGGCGGAGTAACCTATCTCTGCGCGGTCCATGTGCCTTTGCTGCTGACTGCTGTTTTTTTTAAGTTCTGTTCTACTAAAGTAATCTTTATTTTGCACTTTCGCTTCTTTGCTTGTTCTTGGCAGTGTTTTTTCTGCGCTGCTTTCCTGCGCGAGTCCATTTCACGTCGTTCTTAGTTTGCCGAGTAAAGGAGAGTTGTATCGTACAGACGTACCTGTAAAATACACCTTATTTCATTTCCCCTTTGTGCGTTTACGCGTTTTTATGGCGAATGCTGGGCGTTATTCACATTTGTACTAGTAAATGTACCCCCCCCCCCTCATTTGCATAGAAAAGTTACCTTAGGGTGCCCCCCCCCCCCCGAAAAAAAATCCTGCGTACGTGCCTGTGTGTAACCGCAATGTTTCCCTGGAACTTATCGCGGTGAACGCTATGCACGAAATCGAGCTTTCTGGTTTGATTTTTGCTTCCCCCTCACCGCCCCCCTCCCCCGGCAACGGCGGCCTCCGCTGCTGCCATGGGTGCGCGGAGGCAGCGCCATCTGGATGGTTTTGCAAGGAACCGAGTGGGGCGCGCCGCTCCTACCTACACTCTAAAAACTAAGAGAGTGCCGGGCACTCCCTTTGAGGGAGTAGCGGCTTGTCCCATATTTCACTCTCTTTTCGAGAGTAGATCGACCCTCTTTGAGAGAGAGTAGGTCAACTCCTGTTGACAGAGTTTTGTTACTCCGCCGCAAGGGATTGCTAGTACTCTTCTGCAGAGTGATAATACTCTTCCCACAGGGAGTGCTAGTACTCTTCCGCAGAGTGGTAATACTCTCACCGTAGGGGTAACGGCACTCCACCAGACCGAGTACTTCTACTCCCCCAAACAGAGTGCAACTACTCTTCCCAATACCCTCTTAGCGAAGTCCTGGCCACGCATGCAGGCAGGAAATCAGATCAAATTAGGGTCGCTGATACACCGTTCTCTAGGCGGCTCCTCAGACTCAGTGGCCCGATTCCAAGCGGCCTTCAGAATAGGCGTGAGCAATGTTATGCAGGATTTTAAAGTCATTTTTCCTGGCTATTTGCTGCCTACCATGAGTCGTGACGGCTCGTAATCGGCCTATGCGTATGTGTCCCGAACGCCACTGCGGAGAAAAAAAAGCAAATTCACATCTAATCCGCAAATATTTTCGCATATTTCACAATCAGGAGACACATAATCTAATTAGAACACAATAGTCGAGGGAATCACACACTTATGGAGAACCACATTGCTCTATACATCACGTGGATTCGAACCCACGTACACTCGCATCTATAGAATGCAAAGCACACATCCTAACCATTACACCACAAAGCCACCACGCTGAGCCGTGTTGTTTTAGAGCTTATATACATACCAAATGTATTTGAGGAATCGGCTGCGGTGGTTGGAGTTTCTCTGCAGTGTGCTGTGCTGTTGTGTACTGGAATACGTTTGCGTTTGCATCATTTCCATTCCTTGCTACGACTAACGGAGGAATACAACGTAGACGACGACGTGAGAACTATTCACGGCTTCTCGTCACCCCAGGAAAATAACAAATGTGCCGTTCAGCTAACGATCGAGTGCTTTTCCAGTCCATGCATTATATGTTCTCCGAAAATACGCGGATACAAAATATCGTGCCAACCATCCACGTATGTGAATTTAAGTCGCGCGTATACTGGTGAGCATTTCTGTTTATTTTTTCCGCCAGTTCCATTCGTATGTGGTCAACTGCGATGCCAGTACCAGGCATTTCGACGTGCCTCACGCTGCCGTGTAGGCGTTCTTTTCAAGTGCATTAGTTTAGAGTTTGGTTCCGTCCGCTGTGAGCTGTTGTCCTGCATTAGCAGCGGATCGTTAGCGCTTTGAAGAGCACGCATTCCAGCATTTGGAGATTGCTTATGCCGATAGCCGCGTCACATGCATTGGCACGCATGTTTAAATGAGTAATGTATCCACTTGTTACGCGTGCACTGCTCGTATCCTGTGGCAGCGCTCGTTCTAAAAGCTTCGAAGACCATCTACATTCATACGTGTGTTCAATATATATGCACAGGATAGACTTGCCGGCTAGTTGGTTGAGCATTTTAGAAGAAACTGCGCAACACAATGACGACGCAAAAACATGGACAACACCACGAAGCGCTGGTGTGATCGATGCTTTTTTTCGTCCTGGTGTTAGCTCTGTTTCTTCTTCCACGATACACGCTTACCACAGGTACGCGAAAGTTTAGGAGTATAGGGCGTTAACTTTGTTTTCCCCGTTTCCTCTCAGTGTCAATGGCACAATGCGTTGCCCGAAATAGCGCACGCTTACCCCCATATTCAGAAATGCATCATAACTTGAAGCCCATGCTTGATCTAAATGACGCAAGTCATGAACGCACCAAAAGAAAGGCAGTGAGCGTCTGGGGGACGTTCGCACCAGGCGTCGTTTATATAAAGTCAAGCATGGGCTTTGTATTAATATACATTTCTGAATACGGGGGTTAGTCATCTACTTCTCACAGAAAATGTCGAAGAAACGCCCACCAAAACCAGGCACATTCGTAAACCTAACTAGGCAATACGAAGCTCCATAGAAAAAGAGTGGTAATAAAAGCTTTCAGTATTTTTCTTTACTCCAAAATGGTTGCGCTCTCGTGGTTTCAATGTACAGAGATGATGCAGCGTTAGCTAAAAAGCATGAATTTCCGAACTCCATGCCAAAATAAGCTTGTAAAATTATTTAGGTGCTAGAAACCAGGGTTTGTAGCGATCCTTGAAAACCCTTTATTTCTAAAATGCCATTTTCATGGCATTGAAAAGCCTGGAATTTTTAGAAGTACTGGAAAGTCCTTAAATTTGTACACTTGGCTAGACATAGCAGACATTGCCAAGTGTTTTTTTTCCCTTCTGTGACATTCTTCGCATGTCACAGAGAATTGTCTGTGGAGGTAATAGAAGGAAAGCGACATCCTTAAAGTTCAAATTACAAAGGAGCTGCAGATACCAGTTTTAGGCACATGGAACCGGCGACAAATGTACTTGGAGGAGCAGAAGCGGGAAGCTCAACGGTTGAGGCATTCAAAGAAAAGCCGTGATGAGTAAATTGAGAGCTACAGACACAATAAAAGATCACCTTTCTCCGGTGCTGTGTTGTTCCGCGATCTTGAGCGCGCGCGCGCGCGGTGGAGAACTGCGAGTGAAAAAGTAGAGCGCTCGCTACGCGTTCCTTTGAACTGCGGCGGCCTGTTCTCTTAGAAGCAAAACGATGTGTTCTTTGCTCAGCGTGCATGAATGATACATTGCCATGTTCGGGGCCAGCCACCTACAGTTGAAGCAGAAGATCACGCTACGTTTTGTTCTCTATTGCCGCAAGAGTAGAACTACTCTCTCTCTCTGAAGGGGGAGAGTGAAAAGCACATTTCACTCTCTCCTTGGTGAGAGAGTGAACAATGCATTTCACTCTCCTCGACATTTTGCGAGAGTAAAACGACGCTTTGAAGAGTGAACCGGCCGCTTCACTCCTGCGATACCCTTCCTAGTTTTTAGAGTGTAGGCAGACCTCAAGCGGCAGCTGGAAAAGCGGTTTGGGTTTGAATTTTCGCGCGACAGAATTATGCTTTCCCATATATTCAAATCACTGTTCGACGCTATCTTGTCTATAGGTTGTGTGTGTGTCGTACTTCACTAATTTTCTGACTCTTTTTAGTTTGAGGAATTCAGTTAAAAACAAGCGTAGCTATTTTTTCTCGCACATTTGTCTGTGGGTTTAATGATGAACAGCTAATCAAAGAATGCACCAGGCTGGCAGCGATGTTTGTACACGAGGGCTTATCTTACTCAGGAGGGTATTTGTCAGGCATCTCCCTCTTGTAAACTTTGGCTGAATGCTCAGGACCTTCTTTTAGATGATGTTTGGTCACTTCAAGCTTCTATCTTTTTTTTTTGGAAACGTTTTGCTTTGTTTTAAATAAGTGTAACCATACACTCTAAAAAATTAATAAAAAAACAAATTTTCTGGCAGCTGGCCTGTCAGAAAATTTCTGTCATGCTATGTTTTCTGTTGTTCCTTCTTTCTTTTCATTCACAGATTTTTTTCTGCTGGCAGTGAACAGAGAATTTCTAGGAAATTGACAGAAAGTTTCTGTTACGCTAAGTTTTCTGTTTTAACGTTTTTCGATCATTTCACAGGTTTTTCTGTTGGTGAATAACAAAAAATGTCTCTGAAGTTAAGTTTTCTGTGTTTGTCTTTCTGTTATTTCACAAGTTTTTCTGTCGGCAAATAACAGAATAATTCTGTAAAGCACCACTTTGCGTCACCGAATTTTCTGTCATTTCACACACTTTCTTCCACACCACCTTTTAATATACATATTACATAATACAGAATAATATGTATAGATACACAACAGAACATTACAAGTGCTGCCATGTTTGAACGCAATGAGATGTTTTACGGCTTCTGTGAGACTTCTAGAAACGGCACATTTAGGTATTGAACAATTGTGATAAACGCAGGTGCAATATTAAACAATGTCATAATGACTAGTAATTTACTATGTTTTTCAGCATCATGAAATTGAGGTAAATGGTAGATAGCTGACCGCAGAAGAAAGCAATAAAATTGACCTCCCTGTACTCCCTGTATAACGAGATATCGAAAGAAGAATTATGGGTGTAACGTTAAGGGATAAGAAAAGAGCAGATTGGGTGACGGAACAAACGCGTGTTAATGACATCTTAGTTGAAATTAAGAAAAAAAATGGGCATGGGCAGAACATGTAATGAGGAGGGAAGATAACCGGTGGTCATTAAGGGTTGCGGACTGGATTCCAAGTGAAGGGAACCACATCTGGGGATGGCAGAAAGTTAGGTGGGTGGGTGAGATAAAAAAGTTTGCAGGGACGACTTGGCCACAATTAATACATGACCGGGGTTGTTGGAGAAGTATGGGAGAGGCCTTTGCCTTGCAGTGGGCGTAACCAGGCTGATGATGATGATGTACTGCCTATATAGGACAGCCGCTAAATAAGGTTTGCAGTAAAAGCACACACAATATGCAGTAATGGTAAGTATACAGGAGCACATATGATTCACTCTAAAATGGTGATACAATACAATGAATGCAACACAGGAAGTAGTAATACCTGTACAATGAAGACAACCAATCACTAAAGTCTGATGGCAAATATGCGCCTAAGGAGAGTATCTAGGGCAAATCTGCCTTGCTCGACACTAGTACAGAATGAATCAGCTAGTAAGATACAAGCAACAGAACATAAGGTACCCACATGATTTTGGCATTATTGCAGTATAACCAAAACATTGGACATACTAAGTAGGGTGAATCAATCTTGAAAAATAAAATAATTATACGAATGAAAATAGGAGTACAATACAATGAATATACAACTAGTCACTAAACTGTAATGGCAAGTATGTGCATCAGAAAATATTGCAAATTTGCAGATGATGCCTTCCTTGACACTAGTGCTGCATGAAGCAGTGAGACACGAGCAACAAGTCATATGCCATGAAACAGGCTGTTTGCATTATCATAGTGTAACCATAAAGCAACCAACTGGGTCCTTCTAACTGGTGCGTCCTATCTTGAAACTACAGTATATATATATATATCTACATACTAATGCTACGAATACAACCGGTAAAGAAACAGTAACGACAAGTAAAAACACACACAATATGCAGTAATGGTAAGTATACAGGAGCACATATGATTCACTCTAAAATGGTGATACAATACAATGAATGCAACACGGAAAGTAGTAATACCCGTACAATGAAGACAACCAATCACTAAATCACTTCGAACTGTTTATTCCTTGATGTTGCCACGTATAAATACACACATAAACCACCAGCGTGAAAGTGAAAAGGAGAATCAAGGTGGCTGACCCAACACCGGTACAACTCGGCTCTTTTCTTGATAGTGCCACCAATTACACGATCACACACTTGTTGCACGTGCAATATTCATTGCCTCGACAGTCTCGCTAACATACTGCTTTTTGTGGCATAGAACGGCTCCGTCACCTAGGTTGCGTCCTGCATTGGTGGTAGTGCAGAGTGAGGTGGCGCTGGTTGCTCTCATTAATATTGTAATCAATGTAGCCTGCACTGCGGTCAATGCAGGACTCAGTATAGGCGATGAGGCTGTTATAGGCCATGCGTGCCTTTGTTTTAACTGTCAGATTACTAACCGTCACAAATCCAAAATCAAGAAAGGGGCTGACAGATGGAATAGCACACTGTGGTATAAAGGTTATAAGCAGGGATAAGGCCAGCCTTTTTGATTCACCTTATCCCTGTTTATAACCTTTTTACCACCTTCACAAAGACAAGCTAGTTAGGAAGCTTAAATAGCCACTGAATACTGCACGTGCAGGTAACGTGTGTGCATGTGGTGTCACTGGAACTGCGATAAAAGAGGCCATGTTTAGGATCGTTGGCAATCAGCAAAGGGTTGAGTTGTATCGATTGTGCTTTTCAGTCTCGTGGTGATGGTTCATGCGTGTATTGGTAGAGGAAAACAGCAAGAAACAAATAGTTGAAAGTGAGTGCTCGTGCTATGTGCTTTTTTCTAGACCCATCTTGTTTCGCTCTGTTTTAGCACTTACAAACCACCAACCCGTCCAACAAGCATCAATCCTGCCTGCAACTAGTGCTGCATTAAGCAGCGATATAGAAACAACAAGACATAAGGCAAGAAACAGTGTAACCATAAAACATCGATTGAATCTACTTAGTTTGTCCAACCTTGCAATTACAATATAAACAATTAGGAGTAATTGAGTAGTGGAGGCGTTACTGCAGAGTATGCAACCAGTCGCCGAACTGTAATGGCAAGTGTACGCATACGTAAAGTCTCTTGCGCAAACTGCGCCTTGCTTAAGTCTAGTGCAGCATTAAGCAGCAAGATACAAACAAGACATAAGGCATGAAACAGTGTTTTCATTTTCACAGTATAACCTTAAAACATTGATTCACTCTACTTAGTACGCTCAACGTTGCATTTACAATATAAAAATTAAGCTAGTTATAGAATAGAGGAAGTGTTAGTGCTGTGTATACAACCAGTCACCAAATTGTAACGGCATGTATATGCATAAGTAAAGTGTCCTGGGCAAATTCTACCTTGCCTGAGACTAGTACTGCATTAAGCAACGAGGCGCGAACAACAAGACATAAGCATGCCACAAGCATTACTAATGACGTCATTGACGACTGGATGACGGCGAACACTTCTATATACATTCTATATACACTGTGTTGCCGCCGTGGGACACCTCTCTTGTGGCACTCCGCTGTTTCATCTTCTTCCTCAGACTGTACTCTTCCGCTTTCTTTCTCATGCTTCCGCCATACTCTCCTGCTCCGCTATCCTACTCGTGCTCTCTTAGCTATCGCCGTATTTCATCCTCCACTACGCTCCGCGTTTGATCTCTTCTTTTCATCGTTCCTCGGGCTCATTCGTTTTGCCGGTTTCGCTGACGTCGGCGCTGAATGCATGAACGGTCGCCTAAAAGCTGCGTTCTGGATATGCAAGATGTAGCTGGTGTCTGCCTAGTCCCGCAACACTGTCGCGACCTATCAGGAATTCAACTGATTACCGGCACCTTTCATTTGCTTAGAGCAGAAACTTTTGCCGCAATAGAAGTACAGCTTACCGAATTCCGATGTCGAATGCCTAGATTACACTAATATCTCCACCAACCCTGTCTGGTGGCATCTTCCTTATGCTCACTGTGGGGAGAATGAAAGAAAAGAGCGCTTCTTCCTGTCACATTGCCGTTTTTCATCATTACGACAGCATACTTCAGAAGCAAAATTTGCTGGTGCTGCACTGAATATAACGATTACCAATAGTCTACCTTTGGGGATCTCTTCTCTGGGACATTATCGTAGCTATGTTGGTGCAGCTGTTGTGAGGTATATGTATGATTTAATTAGGGTGATTTCTTTGTGAACTTGCTAAATTTCATCTGACTTCGTTATCTTTAGCCATTCAAAATTTCTCTAAAGTGCTTCTTTTTAGACTCCTCTAATCGTTTTATTAAATCACTCAATTCTTGGCCAATGGGCATGAGCCCATTGGTCATACTTGGTCATACTGGGCATGAGCCATTCTCGGAGGCAAACGAACACTTCTCCATTACAGGAGAACGCCACCTCTTTTATATAGTTAGATTGTTAGTTACTACTGGAGGAAGACGAAGTGCTTCTCTTGCGGAACACATCTCGCCCGTCTCTGTGTTTTTCTGGACTTCTTACTGCACCTGTGGGGTCTACCACCCCCTCCATCGCGGTGATGGATGTACAACACCCCGAGGATCCTCCCGGTTCCCGTTCACCCGCGGACATCGGCTCGAGGAAGCGAGGAAGTACGTCAAGTGGTAGCGAGGACACAGAGCTGTACTGCGCATCAGGTGACGAGTCCTCGGAGGACAGCTTTCGACTTGTCCAGTACCGCAAGGCCAAACGAAGAATTATCAACTCATCTTCGGCGTCCAGCTCGAACACTGTGAAAACAGCTCCTCAGCGATGGCCTCACTCCATCCTGTTTGTGCCACAGAACGCTACCGACAACCTGCGCGTCCTCAACAGGCAAGCACTCTCCGTGTATCTAGAGAACACCGTGCCAAATGAGATCAAGGATGTTAGGATAAATACTAGACGAAACATCCTGGCAATCGATGTGATGAACCCGAGTGCACTGACCATACTACAACATGTAACGCAGCTGGGAAACATCAAGGTCCGATCCATCGTGCCAACGAATGGTGCCACAATAACTGGAGTCATCTATGACATTGACAATGAAATATCCAATGCAGACCTCCCAATTCTCATAAAACCAGCAAGCGAACACAACGTGATTGTGCATGTTGGTCGCCTCGGCAACACACGTTGTGTGAAGATAACCTTCAAAGGCGACTGCCTTCCACCCTACGTGAAGGTCGGCCACTTTCGCCACCAGGTTCGACCATTTATTCCAAGACCAATGCAATGCTTCAATTGTCAGAAGATTGGACATGTGAAGGGTGTTTGCACAAATTCGGCCGTGTGCCCTCGATGTGCCGAACCCCACTCAGAAGACAACTGCAGCGCAACCACGTTCAAGTGTCCTAACTGTCAAGGTGATCACTGCGCCTCTTCCAAAGACTGTCCCCAGATCAAGAAAGAGTTCACCATTCTTAAGCAAATGGTGAGAGACAACTCTACCCACAAAGAGGCCGCTGTGAAAGTACGGCGAAGACGACGTCACCGACAACGGTCTTCACGGTGGAAAACATCAAGCTTTCAGGAAAAGTCCCCTCGTCAAGCATCATCATCAGCGGACGTTTCCAGTACTCCGATCACCAATGTTGGAAGGGAGCAAACTGCCAGATCTCTCTCCACAAAGGAATGGCCGCCACTTCCGCGTACACGACCGCCAGAAGAGCCGCAGAAGAAGCCGCCCCCAGTACAGCAAGGTGCTGTATCCGAGGAGTCGCGGAAAACAGATGAGCAAGTGATAGCACTTATTAGGCCTTTAATGAATGCCATTCGCGTGCTGCTAAGCAACATGCACACACCGTCTGCCAGAAGTGCGCTTCAAGTACTGGATGCTCTGAGTCCGGTGCTTGTAACCCTTGAGTAGATCATGGCTCCACAGCTACGGTCTTTTAGGGAAGAGGTCCGACAAGCAGCTATTTTTCAGTGGAATGCCCGCGGACTCAGAGCGCGCCTTTCGGATTTCCGTCGCTTCGTGTTCGCCAATATGTTTCCCATTATCGTCATTTGCGAGCCGAACTTATTGAACAAAATCAGGCTTTCTGGATATGAATCATTTATGCCGTCAGCTGTTTATGAAAACAGTAAGGTTTTGGTGTTCATTCGCCGTGACCTCACCTACACTCATCAGCCTGTACCACTTAATGACAGTAATCAATATATATGCCTAAACGTAAGGAAAAAGAATCTGGCCTTCACTTTTGTAGGCGCCTACCTATCTCCGTCAAGTCGATTTGATTACAAAAGACTACGAGACATCGTTTCCTCAACTTCCAATCCCTGGGTCATTACTGGAGATTTCAACGCCCATCATACACTCTGGGGAAGTCCGATCATCAACGCAAGAGGCAGAGCTCTGGTATCTTTCGCCTCCAGTAATGAACTTTGGCTGCTGAATGATGGAAGTCCTACGTTCTTACGTGGCTCCACGTACAGCAGCTGTCTTGACTTGGCTTTCGTCTCACGAAGCCTAGTCAGACATGCAGGGTGGTTTGCGGACATAGAGACGCACGGAAGCGACCATATCCCCACGTACATCAAGATCAGAGGATTGACCGCTTCCAAAATACGGGATACGATCCAAAGAGTGGACTGGCCTAAATTTAAGTCTATTATGGAAGAACACTGCGAGGCCAATCCATCTTTCGACTTGGAAGAGGCAATCAAGAGCGTGGTGCAAGACACTATGCGTACTCTAACATGCTCCTCGAAACTTAATGATTATGATGTGGAACTAGAACGACTTCGAGCAATCCGACGACGTGCTGAACAAAGATACCGACGTACGAAAACAATGGACGATCTACGGACCGCCAGGCGCACGCAAAAGAAGATACAGCGCCGGTTAGACAAGCTCGAATCGCAACGTTGGGCTGCCTTCTGTGAGTCGCTAGATCCACGCAAGCCTTTATCGCAACTATGGAGAACGGTGCGCGGACTGCGGACACTTCCCGTACAGCGATTCCCATTCAAGGCACTTGCCCTCTCTCAAAAGAGATCGGAGATTGACGTGGCAGAGGATTTCTGCGCCAGATTATCCGGCCAACTCACAGCTACCAACATTCCATCGCCTTCGAGCAGCTGTCCGCCACCACGTGATCACCGGTTGGATCTACCATTCTCGATCCACGAACTTAAGGCAGCATTAGCTTTCTGTAGCCGCACATCAGCGCCAGGACCTGACGGAATTTCCTACCGAGCTTTGTGTCACCTGGGGGAGCGAGCGAGAGGGGTTCTTCTTGAGGTGTACAATGAATCTTGGAGAAATGGCACGCTACCAACAACCTGGAAGACAAGTCGCCTTGTTGCACTGCTGAAGCCTGGCAAGTCGCCGTTGGAGCTCTTCTCATATCGCCCGATCGCTTTGGCGAGCTGTGTGGCCAAAGTAATGGAGAGGATGATCCTAGGACGCCTGGAGTGGTACTTGGAGTACCACAACACCTACCCAGATGCCATGGCAGGCTTCCGACGTGGTCGATCATCGATCGATAACGTCGTCGACCTGGTCACCTACATTCAACATGAGAAACGCCGTAAGCGTCTCTGCGCATCCTTATTCCTCGACGTTAAAGGGGCGTATGACAACGTTACGCATGAAGCCATCCTCTCTGCTCTCGCAGAGGTAGGAGTGGGTGGTCGGATGTTTCAATGGATACGGAGCTATCTATCCATGCCATCCTTCTTTGTAAGCACCGAGGAAGGCCATACTTCTCTACATTATAGCTACCGCGGCGTCCCCCAGGGCGGTGTACTTAGCCCCGTGTTATTTAATCTAACACTAATTGCTCTCCTTGAGCACGTGCCAACCACAGTCAGGCTATCAATGTACGCGGATGACATCTGCATATGGACATCTGCAGTAACACGCCTACAGCTGCGAGCGAGAATTCAGAAAGCCGCGACACAAACTGCTGTCTACCTCCGTAATCGAGGCCTCGAAATTTCCTCCGAGAAATGCGCACTAGTGCCATTTACGCGCAAACCCATGGCAAACTACAGTGTAACGATAAATGGCCAAGTAATACGACGAGTCCGATCGTACAAGTTTCTAGGTGTCATAATCGACAGGGACTTGTCATGGAGCCCACACATATCTTACGTGAAGAAACGGTTGACAGGCATATGCCACCTGTTCAAATGTTTCGCTGGCAAGACCTGGGGAATGTCGCCTAGTGCCATGTTACAACTGTACAGGGTGCTTTTTCTGGGATTTCTGCGATACAGCTTGCCAGCAATAAACAACACAGGCAAAACGAATCTACGCACTATACAAAGTCTTCAGGGTCAAGTGCTCCGGATCTGTCTAGGCCTGCCTCAGAGTGCTTCAACAGTGGCTACGATAGCAATCGCTAGAGACCACCTTGTCAAGACCCACATTGAAATTGAAGTACTCAGGACCCATATAAGCCATCTAGCCAGGACTCCTCGTCACCATTTAGCCTCTCTACCAGCGGACAGGCCACACACTTCTTTCAGCCAAACGATAACTGCATATAATGAATCATTGCCAGCTTGTTTCACTCCGGCTGCGAGACCTTCGATCCCTCCATGATGCCTCGCTCAGCCGAAAATCAACCTCGCAATACCTGGTATCTCGAAAAAAGCTGATCTGTCATGACCAGCCCTTCGACAGCTCACGCTACTATATTTGTACGAGAATTACCGTGACTCTACGCATATTTACACTGATGGATCTGTCCTTCCAAGCAGCTCCGCGGCGGCAATCGTCATACCAGCGAAAGCTACAACAATCAAATTTAAGACGACCCACGCGACAACATCGACAGCAGCAGAGCTCGCAGCGCTCTTTACTGCTCTTCATCACATTGGTGATGAACCGCCACACCAATGGACAATATTCTGTGACTCGAAGGCGGCACTGCAGTCTCTACTGTCACCTTTACGACGCGGACCGCACGAACAACTAATATTCCATATTACAGAGACATTACACCATATAAATGATGCAGGCCACGACATAACCTTTCAGTGGCTTCCAAGTCACTGCGGGATTGTCGGCAATGAACGGGCGGATCACGCTGCCCGCTCAGCCCATACTGAGGAGCGCCACGTCCCCATTCCTCTTTCTAGAACTGACGCTGCACGTAAGCTCCGCCTACTTGCTCGGCAGTGCACCGCGTCGCAATGGAATGAGCCACATTTAAGAAATCCGCGACTGCACTCACTTGATCCAACATTAAGTCTTCGAGCGCCATCACAGCTTCGCCGTAGAGACGCCACGCTTTTATATCGACTTTGGTTGGGCGTTGCCTTTACTAAAGCCTATGCCTTCCGCATAGGGATGACCGACACCCCAACCTGTGACCACTGCGGCCATGAAGAATCAATTGGCCATATTTTGTGCACCTGCCTGCAGTACAGTCCACAGAGGGCATGCCTCAGCCAGGAACTAGACCAACTGGACGACCAACCGCTATCCGAAAAAAGAATTCTACGACATCGAAAGGACCTACCGTCACAGAAGAAGGCCGTGCAAGCATTTTTGCGCTTCTTGCGATCTACCGGCCTGTGTGAACGACTTTAACTGGAACGCCTTTTGTGTGTGTGTCTCCATGTGTGCGCGTTCGTTTTTTTTTTTTGCGTTTCCCTCTCTGTCATCTTTCTAACCCCTATCCCCCATCCCCAGTGTAGGGTAGCAAACCGGAGACTCATATCTGGTTAACCTCCCTGCCTTTCCTCTTCATTCTCTCTCTACTTAGTTACTACTATTAGTCCTTGTGCTCCAGACGCTAATCAATAGTTTCTGGGATAAACGTAGGTTAGCTTCTGATATATGCGTAATAAAATACAAAGTAAGCTTTCAGCTTTAAAACTTTCAAAAAGAAGAGAACATCATGTATAAATCTGTAAAAATCTAAGATAAATACAAGTCTGCATGAGACATGCCCGACTGTTTAGGGCAGAACATTACTGCCGCCATTTCATGGGCGTCCGCGAATTTTCGCTATATTGCATGAACAAACCAACACGTCGTCATGAAAAAAAGGAAGTCCATTGGACTTCAACGCTCGAACAAACCGAATGCAGGGGAGATGGGTAAATTTTTCGCAGAGCGAACTGCTTTTTGTGTTTGTGGACAACCCGCCATCCAGATACGTTGAAGGTGTTCCTCAGGACAGGCGCAGAGTATGGCAACCGAATTCAATGAACATCCAGCAGGATGAAAAGGACAACTATTTATTATAAATATCATCACAATTCAGCGGTAGCCCAGCATTTCTAGCGAATTTCTAGGAGCACGCGCGCCTCACAACATGGATGGCTACGTCCACAAGCCAGCGCGCTTTCTGCAGAGGCCGCCAGGTCGGCCACTTCTCTGCGCGAAAAAAATATAGCGTGTAATAAAGTTTAAATAAAACAGCAATTACAAGTTTTCACGCCCAACAGATGTTTAATGGGCGTATTGTTTCATTTTTTTTACCAGCTTGTGGCAAGGCAACAGTAATTTCACAAAGCGTACGTAGGTTGCAGCCATTGACTGGAGCGCAAAATGTGTCTACGTATATCCTCTTACCATCGGACACATGCTGTGGCACTATCACGGCAAGGTAAATGTACCTGGTAGCGAAGCTTCCATAGGAGCCCGTACGTTCAAAACATGGCGATCCATCGGCTGTTCATGGGGCTTAGCGCCATCTGTATGTGGTGGGAACACTTCCGGCCGAAGAAAAAATAATGTGACGCCATGTCCGCTAAAAGCAGATGTGACGTCATTTTGTTTTCGAAGGCGCGAAATTTGTTTTGCTGTTCAACCTTTGGAGCTATATATTCAAACGCCCTGCCATTCGACTTGATGGGCGTTTCGAGTTTTCAGTGCCGAAAGCGATGCAGGAAAAGGCCAGCCGTACGGTTGTCGAAATCGCATCCCTGCACAGAACATACTTTCTTTAGAGGCCGACGAATGCTTTAGGTGTAGAGTGCTGATCCTATTGTCGGTCGGCCAGCGCGGTCGCACGAAAACAACTACACAATTATCTGGTGGTCGTAACTCACTACATTTGACTGAACAGATTAAGAAGCAATGAAGCTACCCGCGTCACCAAATTCAGACAAACTTTGACAAGCAAGAAAAGACAAACTGTGAGGGGGGCGTATTTCAACAGGTGATACGAGTGCGCCTTTCTGCCCATTTCAAGACGTGCATTGCATTGCGAGTGATAGTGGCGCCAACGCCCCCTGTAGCGATGGGCGCTTAAAAGAAATGCATTTATTAATAATAACAAAAATAAACTTGTATTTTCCTAACCCGTCAAGAATGTATAAAATTGTCTAGGAATTTTATTTTCGTTGAATGAATCTAACTGTGTCTCGTTTGAATTAAAAAACGCGTTTTAGAGCGCAGCTCTTTGGCGTCCGTTCCTGGGTTTCGCGTCGTCGTCGGCGTTGTCGTCGGCGTTGTCGTCGGCCTCGTAACCAGCTCCGCCCCCCTTCGCTGGAGTGGGAGAGGAAGGACGCGAGCCGCGTTTTTCTTTCGCAATGTTTGTTCCCTCCAAACATAGTCCCACTTCGATCGCTGCTCCCATAACCCCCCATGCTGATGTCGGTGACAATCTGTACTGAACCGCTTTTCGCCCGAAGCTTCGCGACCTCTTTGAATCGACCTTGATCACGGCGCGGATTCATACATAGATTAAGGTTGCCAGTCGCCATAAAGCGCATGCCTAAAATTTTTTAAAGTTAAGGCTATTTCGTAGTAGTGCGTAACGTTTTATCAAAGATCTTCAGCTTATCATCAAATTTGTTGCGAGAAGCATGATATCAAGCGCGCGATTTACATGGCGTACCTTGCTTGTACATACAGGCTACATTGAAATCCTGTGATCAAGGTACTAGTAAAACAGGTTAACGCCAAAACATTTTGGCGCTGCTACTCGTCACAGAATCAGCTGGCCTTTCTGGACCAGCCGAACGATTTCGTGCCGAGGCGGAGGAAGACACGCAGCACTTGTCTGTAGCTGCAAAAGACGCTGTTCTACCGCGCCGTGACATTGTTATGGTCCTCGCGTGACCCGCACATGCATTGAAGCTCACGGCATCTGCATTTCGTTTACAATTATGACGGACAAAGACTTGACAACGTTGATCTCCCACCTAGGGCGCCTGTCATCGGAGCAGCTACAGTGCCTGGAATACGAAAACGCGTTTTCGTCCCTCCGGCTCAGAGGCTGCACGATACGCCAAGGCATGTGTAAGGTACGCGAAGCTCTCGAAGCCATCACATCACGGCAGAAACGGCTTCAAGGCGTGGCTTGGTTTTACTGCTGGCTCATACCGCGAAACGCAATTCCGTCGTGGACACTGTACAGATTGGAAGAACCCGCGGCAAACGCCCCGAAGTTCACGCTGCACAGGCTGTTAGCGGACCGGATGAGCTTCCCCGGTTCACAGCTGATTTTAATGCGCAAGGAGAGCTTGAGTGCCTGCTACGGCTGCATCATTCTTAAAGATCTGTTGAAGTGGCCGCAGCAAAACCAGGTTTTATGTTTGTACGTGTGGAATGCGGTGCCCTATATGGCTATACACACCAATTCTGTTTTGCCCCTCATTTCACTCAAAATGATTCTCGGACGCAATCCCGAAGAACTTCTGGTCGGTTCTTACGATGACATCTGCACAGCGTATACTGCGGCCTGCCAACACTTCCTCAGTCAACGCACCAATCGACCGCCGTAGGTGTGATGCGCTCACGACTTGCTTTGTGGACGTCCGAGCAAATGGAATTGCCGATCGCCTACCAACGAGGTATGTATGTACGTATTTCCCCACGGCGAACGTTTTGATCTCTGTTTAGCTTAAGCGCGCTAAAAGCGTTGTTGGGGATACGTATACACATAAGCTCGAAACGATAAGTGCAATGCTTCTAGGAATGTGTCTCTTCACTGATTAAATCATTAACCTCAAAAAATCGCCTTTACAGGATTAGCCACCTCGAATGTTGCGCGGATGTGTTTAGAAGCGTTGTGTGTAGAAAGGGAGGGCGCAGGGAAAGGGTGGTAATAGCCCTACTTGTCGATATCCTAAATATTGCTGACTGGGAAATTACTCCTCTACCTTATTCGCCCCGCCCCTGAAAGAATGCCGCTCGTGGGTTGGTATATCAATGCTGGAGGAGTGACAACTTTCATTAATGAACGTTTAACAAATTTTGTGGCGCGTTGGATCTATTTAGTAAAGCACGTTGTGGGGCTAGTTGGTGCATAGCTTTCAAAAAATGAAGTGCCGCAATACTTTGTGCCACCTGATTGGTTCTGATGACTCGAAAAAAGTAGGGTGTTCTATTAAACGTACGAAACCTTTTGTTAAGTGTAAAGAAGGGGTAGTATACCGCATACCACTCAAGTGTGGGAAAAAGTATATCGGCCAAACTGGCCTATGGATCAATGAACGCCTGCGGGAGCATAAGCTTTCATTGAAAAACGGTCATGGTTCAAACTTGCCGCTTCATTGCAAGGCCTGCGGGAATGGGAAGAAACAAGTATGTGAAGCAAGGCTTCATGGCACAACAATCACGTTTACAAGTAAAGATTCTGTGGCGCGTGCAATGTTGGAGGCCAACCAGATTACGAAAAGAGGGGACGCCTGTGTGAGCACCCCGTCTCTGAACATTTATAACAATGAAAGCATGTTTTTAGATAAGTTTTAGATTTTGATTAATCGCGATTCCCTTCGAATATATCTTCAGTGTTCTCGCACGTGCACATTGACATAATCAGTGTCCCTCTTTTCTCGTCCCCCTGTCCCCATGGCTATATAATCAGCCACCTTTGACTTCAATAAACAGTTGCAAGTAGCGCCTTGTCCTGTCTTTTTGTCCTTTGTCTTTTGTTCCTTCTTTGTGTGCCGTTACCCTTGGCGCTTCGTTTTTTGAAAGGGATCTATTTATACTAGAGGGACAAAAACCACCGCTGCGAAACCGCACTTGCCGCAATAAATTGGCGAATATTGCAGTGGAAAGTTTGCAATATTTACTGCGGCAGTTTCTTTTAAGGTAGTGCTTTTTGCTGACAGGGAAACGACACCTCGGAAATATATTGCCTCGCGCCTAACAGAGCATAGGTGCCTCAGCGATTCTACACATCGCCCAGCTGGCTATTCTACGAGGTACCAAAAGATGACGTTGACGATAGAATTCGCCCCAAAATCTGCCTGCTCACTACCCTGAAAATTTGTGATGAAACGGAGAAATGGCTGTACTGATGCGCAGCATTGTACCGCGTCAACTATTGGTGTACTTATAGCGGTTTCTAAAGCCCATTCGCATCTGCTTTCTGCATTATATTTTCTTTGATGATATGTGTAGCTTCAGTAGAAGCAACAAGCACTTCATAAAAGGAATGATAGTAAAGAAAGGTTGCGCAAATCTAACTTATCATTATTTTTAAATGTACTTCTGCTTGCCTCCTGTCTACCTGCCCATTTGTAAGATCGCAGTTGCGTTCAATCATGTGCGTATTGCACAGCTACGGATATAAGAAATTCCATTTACCGCACTCCCCGCATTCTTTTGTTTCAGGTATCAAGGCGCACTGGAGATACGGCTGACAAGGAAGGCTAATCTTGCGCAAGTATACCGGGACAATTTCGGTTGCGAGATTCTCCGATGTGAAACGGTGCCTGGAGACGACACTGGAAGAGCTACCCTTTGGAAACGTCCCCTGATGGGAAAGAGGTTTCTTCTAACGCCTCGTTTTATGTTAGCCCGACTGACCTACCATAACGTGCCGGACGTTTAGTGCGAAGTCCGTATAGGCCCCATTACGCGAAAATCCGGTTTTGTCGACGGGGGCGGCGTGACCGAAAAATGGTACTAATAATGGCCGACGCTACGATAAGTAAAAACACGTCGAAAATGTTCGGACTGATGTCAAATTTGTGAGGCTGGTTTTTATAAACAAAGTCAATTGATGGAATAGGAAATGAAAATTCGGTACATGGCGGCTTGGGTGTGAATCTGTCCCGGGCCTCCGGCGTACTAGACGAGCATGCTTCCCCGACGCTATGGTGACTCCGCGGTTATGGTTGACTAAAGTTGTGCCTATAGCATGTGTCATTGAACACGTTACGTCGCTGCCTCCCACTTGCCCTTCGGATTTCATCGGTGCTGTGGCTACTGCGATGCACAGCAGTTAGGTGTGTCTAGTGCGCGCGTCACTGCACACGTCACGTGGCTGCCTCCCGCGGGTCACTTGCGCTTTGGATTTCATCAGTGCTGCAAGGTCCATTAAATAGGTCGCGAAGCTTGGGAAGAAAGGCGTGCCAAAACCTATCGCCAAAGATATCGTGCGAATAGATCAAGGGGTGGGGGGATGGGGGCACAAACACTAAAGCTCGAAAACCAGTGTGAAAAAGAAAATGTTCGAACATTTTAAATCGGAATGATGTCATGTGAGTAAATATTTCGTTTCGAATATTTCTGGTGTACAAAAGCAAGGAATGGTAATTTTTTTCCATTTCACAATTAGCTCTTGGCGACCCCTAGCAACCAGTGTTTCTGGCACAAGGCTTGGCAAGACTTTGCGAACCAGCTGCTATAATGTACGGAATGGCATTGCTCAATCGAACGCGGCGGTTTCATCCGAGTATTTCTTTATGGGCTCGCGTGTTTGTTCAAAATCTGGCGTGCGTATCACTTCAAATTTGGCCTGACCAAGCACAAGGCATATATTTGCGAAAGGTAGGAATACATATTTTTTGTTATCCTGCAAGTTCACTATGCCGCATCCAACACGCTATGTCTCTTCGTGAAAATAAACGCGGAAGGCTCCACGAAGATATGCTGGTTCACTCTCCGTAACACAGGCCTTGAGTGGCCAACGGGCAGTAAAATTAGCAAATCGAATATTTTTTAAATGATAATGTAAAGCAACGTTGCCTGATTACTGTTGGATATGAATACATGTTGTCGCATGGAATTACGAATGATTCTCTAAAAACGTTCTGCATATGCCGCTGTGTGTTCTGCATTGCGACTGTGTGCTGGCCATAGCACTTTTCATCCATTCAAACATGTTTTCTTTGGTAAATTATGTTGGTTGCATTATTCTAGACGAATAAAGGTGAAGTTGCTTTTGAAACCTCTGTGACATCGTCATTTATTTCCATCTTATTCGCGCACCTTCCTAAGGAGCCTACTGGCGGGAATCCCGCCAATAACAGCCTAATTATGTTCACATTAAGAGATACGCCACTACTGTGGTTTAATGACACGCTGGCGCTTCAGCTGAGGCGAGTCTCAAATCTCCTCTCAGCCTCGAAAGAAAAATAACTGCTGCCATAGCGGTTGAAATGCCGGACGCTAAAGAAAATCAAACATTGGCTTTAAGTAGCATAAGGTGTGGACGTCATTGCCATTTCCTGATGTGAAGCAACACTTTCTTTTTTTTACTTTTTTGCCTGCTGTTCGTTGTCCTTCCGACACGTAGATGGCGACAGTTGCAACGCAACGCACCACCATTTTGTTGACATGCGGGATTCTATGGAAGCTTCGCTACCAGTTTACATATACCTTGGGTGATGTTCCTACTGGGATGCACTCCAAAGCGTCCACCTCAGCGGAATCTGTGAAACGTGGTCGCACACCGAAGCCCGCCGCAGAAGACGAAGCAAGGGAGCACAAAATGGAATGCTGTGCAAGTTTACAACGTGCACGACGACATACGGATGAATACCTAAGCGAAAACATTTCTCCAAAGCGGCTTCAATGCTTTCGCATTCGCACACATAAACAGTTTGAAGTAGCTCTGCCGAACCTTTTTCATTCCATAAACAGTGCGTGACAAACTAAACGATGTCAGGCGTGCTTCTCAGCATGTGTCTGAACAGTTACTTTTATTTGTCACAGTCGTTTCCTTCTTTATTGCGATCTTTTCTACCATAAATATATTGACAATGCACGCAGAGTAGCTAGCTTTATTTTATATGCCTTCAGCATCCTTTAAATTTCATCTTACCCGCTATCTAAGTCATTATACGAAATCTTCTGCATGAATTTCTATATTAGAATTAGGTGATAGTTGCCAGTTCGCTATGGGTGTGACATGCAAATAACGGGCGGGAACGTATATTTATCTGCAAGTTAAAGAATGCAAACTGGAAAATTTGACATGTACCCCCCGCGACAGTGCGTCTCTAATGAGGTTGTTGCTTTAAAAAAAAGTGTGGCGTTTTACCTGCCAAAACCACTTTCTGATTATGAGGCACGCCGTAGTGGAGGACTCCAGAAATTTCGACTTCTTTAACGTGCACCTAAATCTAAGTACACGGGTGCTTTTCGCCCCCCATCGAAATGCGGCCGCCATGGCTGGGATTCAATCCCGCGACCTCGTGCTCAGCAGCCTAACACCATAGCCACTGAGTAACCATGGCGGGTAGGTTGTTGCTTTAGCACGTATACCCCCATAATTCTGTTTTTGAGAACTAAAAGGTCGTCGACGCATGCTTGTTGTTCATTTGATGTCAAATGAATGGACACTTCTCTAGAACACGGGAGATGCGTGCTGCCAAGCGACATCTATCTAATTATGCCTGGTGCGCGACGTCCTCTATGTAAACGTGCGTGGCTACATTACTAAGCCACTCCTAAATTCACGTTCTGTTGGCTGCCATGTGCTTTGACAGCTGCTTTTGTGATCGCATAGCTGTCAAACCCGCCACGCCACGAAACAAATTCGGAAATTTCACGGTTAGGCCAATGAGCGTCTGATTATTACTGGCAGCCGTGGCTGTAGTAGCAAGTGCTCCCTATACCTTATTTTATGTCCGCTAAGGTCAGTATTACTCTTGGAATTTTGAAGCAGCCCACAACAGTTGTTGGTATGGGCCCACAACTGTCGCTTCAGACCAATCTGATTGGCTAAAAAGTGGCACTGGCATATCATTCCGATAGCAACTAGCTCTTTGAGATGATTGCCGCGTGTACTTGATTTTGATTTTGACACTGTAGCACACAGCCACCATGGTGGACGAGCCAAGAAGCGGCTGGTGAATTTCAAACAAATAAGGAGATAAAAAATAAGAATATATATGATATTTGATTTTACATTACGGAACACCGGTATGCGATAGCACGTGGGGGTGCCAGTTCCCGTTACGTGAAGACGTACGAATGAAATCGGCAAATTTGGAGCATTTATTAACCGCCTGGCGAACACTTCACTTCACGTATGTTCCAACACGCGCGTTTGCATCTGCATAATTTTCTTTCGCCGGAATTTTTTATGCTTCAGATAAGATTTTGCTATGCCTAACCTCTGGCGGAAGAAAACTAGAGTGGCCCAAACTCGCCTTGGGCGTTTGGGAGCATTGAACTTCCAGCACTAGAGCTTCAGACGGTTTCTACTATCTTTCGAGGCCGAACAAAACAAACTACGGGAGCCGGCATTGCCAGGCAGCTGTGTCTTTGGGGCAATAATTTCGATGAGCAGCTGATACCACAGTGTTGTTTCGAGTGATTTCTTTCGCGTCATTCTGGCGCGGTAAATACGGCAACCCGTCGTCGTCGGCAAAGACTGTGACAATGCTGACATCAATGCTATCTAACGCTACCAACGTGACAATACTTTGAAGTTTACGAAATCAACGCGCACAAAATCTAAACGAGCAAAAAACACTGATGTCGCGGTGGAAAAAATGCACATTTCATAACGATACTCCGTACGGCGTAATTTGAACGCAGCTCTATACGTGTTTCCATTTCGCGATATATTGGCTGGCGCAAGCAGTCTGTTTCGCGCGGCAGATTGCAAACGGAGCGAAGTGTGGTGCAACTGCCTCGCGAATCGGGAGATCGCGGGAGGCATCGCGTGGGTGACGAGTGGGCGCGATTCACAGGAGCCACCAAAGACAGACCTCCGCTCATGCATTGCTTTGTTTCCATGTATGGTATCGGTCGACGCGCTCGCTGGATGCCATCGGCGAGCACACGACGGCGCACTACTCTGCTGCCATATCGTAGCAGTTCTCGTCGCAGAGACGGTCATGTGCAGAGCTAGGCTTTGCGTCTGACACTTTCTCCATACAATCCTCCTCCGCTTTCCACCTCATGGTTCCGCTGCACCTTATTCCACCGCGTTCCTCTCCGCGCTCTCTTCGCTATCGCCGTTTTACAGCGAAGCTATACACCACTACCATCCAAGGAAATGTTCGCGTCGTAAGCAAAAAACTTCCCATACGTGGGCAGATTCCTGATATAGTGCAATGCCGGGCCGACCCGCGGCGGAGGGGAAGCAAGTGTTAAGCTCTCCACATACGTGTGCCGATCCCGAAGATAGTGCAATGCCGGGCGGACCTGCGGTGGAGGTGAAGCAGGTGTTAAGCACTCCTAATACGTGGACCAATCCCGAAGATAGTACGATGCCGGGCCGACCTGCGGCGGAGGTGCAGTTCGCCATGAAGGGACCCACACTTACAGCTTTGCTGGTCATCTTTCTTCACAGAGTGGAAGGGCACTGAGTTTTTTTTCACCCTCCGCTGCCCCCTGCGTTCCGTATTTCATTTGTCGCTGTGCTCGTTTGCTCGGTTACGCAGAGGGACGACGCCGATGTGACACCCAGGAATGGGCCCCTACGAACTGCACTCTAAAAGTTATACTTTTATAACATCCCGACATAAAGTGCTTGTTCCGCCACCTCTGAACTTTGTTTCGTCGTGACAGAGAGTGACACATATCTAACTTCACGACAGAAAGCTTTCGCGACATCAGTAAGATTTCTAGAAAACTACAGGCATTTCTGCCCGCATCAGTCCAATGGGCACGTAAATAAACTGAGTGTCAGATTACTTATTCTAAGTGGCAAACATTAATTTTTCGAGCCAACGTAAATAATCTCAGCGCTAGCACAAGTAGGCCGTGGCACACTAAACTTAATCTAAGCGCAAATATACTTACTATAGGCGCCAGCAGCTTTATTTCACGTGCTAATAAATTTATTTACTTTACGAAACAGGAAGTTCTTCAATCAGGATAACGAAACCCTCAAATACAGGTAGCTCAACACGACAGAAGTAATATTTGTGTTCACTGCTAACATTTATCATGCGAGTGACTACCGAAGTAAGCGTGGAAATAAATATGCCGCACTGGCCGGACATCTATGTATAAAACGTTAAGACTTTAAGAATTGCTAGCCCACTTGTTTAGACACTGAGCGAAGACTGAAGGCGTCACTGGTTAACACTTTATTGAACAACCGAGCACTCGTCAGCTTAACTATTCCTAGCTGTCACAGATCACGTAGGCGGCTGATCGCGTTCTGGCACTGATTTGCAGCTTTCAGAAACCATGCAGATTTCTTGCAGATCCTTCACGGTTGAAATCAAAGAATAAGAGTTTAAAACTCCTAAGTGAAAGATTCGTTCTAATTTTGTAGTGAACATGCAAAAACAGTGTACCAAAGAAAACACCTTTCTTCAGAAGTTTGTAAAAAATCAGGTGGCCGCTTTTGCTAAAAAAGAAAGACTTTAGCCAACAAACTTTGCACTGCCGTTTTTATAACTATACACTGATAACTCGTATGGCAAGCATTATATTATTGTGGCAATTAAAGAATTTTTTTCGTGAATATCTATATTGGTTGATCTACAGGTCTTCGAGCACGTCTGTGTGCCTCAGCGCAAATGGCACAGCCATTCATTTGATAAAATGTCGCAGCCAGAACAAAAAAAAAACGACTACAACACTCCCTAATGCAAAATTTGAGCGCAGATGTGTACGTGTTTTCATATCGCGATGTATTGCCTGGCGTGGTACATCTCTCTCGTGAGCCATGTTGCGAACAGAGCGAAGTGGTGCACCACTGCCTCGCTACTCTGGAGATCTCAAGAGGCAGCTTGTGGGTGACGCGAGGGCGCGGAGAGAAACACAAAGAATTTCAGAAGAGAAATCTGCTAGGCCGCGACAGCCCGATAAATTCGCGGTTGGGGGAGGAAGAAATGCAGTTTGCGTCGCAGCACGCCAGATGATGCACCTGGCGCGTTCCCATCGTTTACATGTTCTTGTGTGGATGCGACGCACGAAAATCACGATACTGTCCCATGTATGTTTAAGTTATCCAGATTTCATTCTTTAACGTCAATAAATAGCAGTAATGGACATTTTAGCAGCGATTGTTTATGAATACGGTCCTAACTACAAGCTGTACTGCGCTTGAAACAAGCTACTAGCCCGCCCCGCACACTCTCAAGTTCTAGCGATGGCCACAGAGGGCGAAAAATCAACCGCGGCGCGTTCCAGCATAAGCGCGGAAGTGGAGCTACTGTAATTTGGGCGCATATTTTATTTTGTAGTTTTTATGCTAGGGGCGCACAACGAAGCTCAATATTAGATCTATAAATGCACACATAACCGTCAAACATAGTTAACATGTAACATTCCGCAAAATAAACAGACAACTATTTTTATTAAATTTACGTTATTAAGGCCTGTGCTTTATTACTTGAATAGAGGTTTTGAGACCTCACTGACCTGTGATAAGCAGCAGCCCACTGGTATCGATTGAAGTCCGTGCCGTTTATTGATTCAAATTGTACGGCGGTTATATTTGCCAGCGGGGAGGTCATTTTTTGTGCAGCATCACGCAGGTTCATCTTAATTAGACAAGAATAATAACTCAGCCAGTTTATGCATCCGACATTCAATAGCCGCTACCAGATGATCGTGTTTTAAGGACTGTGAATTTTATCAGCTGCGGCGTTTTACTGGCGTAATGGGTACATACACGGCTTCCGTCGTCAGTGGTCTGCCGCGTCTAGCCGCGTAATGACCGGTTGCTTGAAAAAAATGCGCAAGCTAGCGTGAGAACTCGTCGCTGGAACCGAGCATAGTCTGTCTGGAAACTACCGAAGAAAGCGCATTAACCTTGCAGCTTGTGGGTGTGTGCACCAGTGAGTAAAAAAACACTGTTTCGCATTTTCAACTTTCAATTTCTTCCGGTGCAAGGCGGGTAAAACAGATTGCTGTAGTCATCTTTTTCGAAGTGGAAAATTATAATAAAGTCATTCCTCTTCAAACGCAATTCAAACAAGGCTCTCGTTATTTTGCCACGTTGCTAAAATTCCTAACACGGAGTACAGTATAAAAAATAATCAGTTTTGGCTTTGTCTGCATGAATGATACACTGCGACAAATTCGCAGCAAATTAGTGCAAGTGTACTTCCGGTGATAGTTAGATTAATATCATTTGATACATAATAAGATTACTTTGTTTATTACCTAGTAGCTGGCAGAAAATTTAATCGTAGCTTCACAAAGCACAGCCCCCACAAGGACACCAATGAAAGAAATGCACACTGAAAACAGTGTTGTGAGTGTGTGTTTTCTGTCATGGAGCGTTTTGTGCACTATTCTTAGTCATACATGAATCACAAACTCACCCACGCTTCCACCATGGTAACTGAGACTTCCTTCTTTTGCCTGCAGCCTCCAACAAGATGTTCATATTTGATCACCACTTTAGACTCTATTGTCTCTGGACGTACAAGTCACCAGTGAATTAGTCGTCATAGAGGCAGAATCAGGAATCAGAAACAGGCGCAAACAGGAATTCATTACTGTTGCTGCGTTAACTAAATTTACTTTTTCTTCGTATATACCATGTGCAGGAGGTCCCAATTCAGTCTCCGTCTCCGGGACCTCCTCCTGTATATTGCATGCTGTAATAACTTCGTATACAGCAGCAAAGTGTGATTCTGATTCTGATTCTGAGGAAGGATACCTAACGTGCAATAAAGCTGGGGCTTCCGGTATTTTTTGCTTTCAATATCGGCGAATTATTCCACAGGCCAAATTAGCCAATGATGGGAAAGAAGCCATGTTCGCGAGCCCCGTTAGCATATAGGAGATTAGCGGAACTATAAAAAAGACGTAGCTGAATGCAGAAATCCTGTTAAGCATACATTGTGAACCGCTTCCATAAAAGCGTCATGAGACTGGAAACCAGGTTGTTTGCCTGCGCTTGCAAGGTGCTGAACGGAGTCCATGAGCAGCTTCGACAAGCATTTGAGTGCCATGGTGGACTGATGTCGTACAAAAGATTGTGTGCAGAGCTGAAGTAAGGCGGGATGGGCGATTTGGTTTTGCAGGTACCAACAAGTGTCCATTACATTCGCTGAGCGCAGTCTTTGCTTTGTGTTTTAGAAGTTCCGTGTTCGTGCCTGTCTTGTTCTTGTGTGGCGATTCTGAAATACTCGCGATAAGGCAAATCCATCAAGTATTTATGTACGAGATTCCAATTTGCGTGCGAACGATGATCATCATGCAATAAAACTGCGACTTTGGCAAGTTGGTAATGCTTTCTCATGAAGTATACAGAGCGCAAGAACGAGGACCTATACAACAAGCGACACGCAACAGAAGCGACCCGCCGTTGTCGCGTATAGGTCATGGTGTTGCGTTGTTGAGCACGAAGTCCTCCCAGCCATGGAGGCCGGATTTCGATGGGGTAGAAATGCAAAAACACCTTTGCACTTTGACTTTGGCGCATGTTAAAGAACCCTAGCTGGTCAAAGATAATCCGCAGTCCAACATAACGGCTTGCTCATGTCGTGATTTGTCACGTAAAACCACATAATTTAAGTGACTTAAATTTTAACACAACACAAGCGCGGTTCGCAACTGAAAGGTTTATTGAATAATTCACAAAAGTACAAAGAAGCACACAAGTGCCGTGGCATGAGTTGCCGCAGCCTTCTTAAGGAGCTGAAGTTAGAAAAATATCTCCTGCAGAAAGGTGGATTCCTTGTCAAGCAAACCAAGTGAGGTTTGGCAAAAACAGTTTTTGTTTTCGTTGCTTATGTGATATGCTGCTATTACTCGGTGAGGAATTACATATTTACGCATTATTTTTATCTCAGCCCTCACAGATAGCGGTAAGCAACCACATGATCGGGAGTGCAAGGCTAGATTAGTTGGAGCAACATTCTTCACCGAAGTCGTACATTAATTCAACGCTCCGTTTTATTTCAAGTAGGATTATCATCGTGCTCTCTCTGCGCATTGTTGTGGTTGCTCGATTCAAATGTTTCTAGCTGGTCAACAATACATGGATGGTTCAAAGATGTATACTTTATAGTTACTGATCTTTCCTTGTCAATTTCTTTCTAAGATTCGCAATTTTCAAACATCTACGTAAGGTAAAAGTGGAAGGCCTTACCGGTGACGTATTAGTTGAATTCTATGTCCATTGGCTGTTCTAGCGATATTGCAATGGTTGCGTGTAACTCGATAAGGTGGAGCCCGAGCTCAGCGGTCCAATCCTCCGCTAATCCCGCATACTGAACAAGGTTCGAGGCTTGTAAGGGTGCGGCCATGATGTTCCTTACTGTACGTTGTGGATATATGTCATTGTATTCAACTCGACTTCACAGAGATCAATTGACGACTTTTCTGAGGTGCCGTGAGGTGAATATTGGCTATGCAGCATCACAAAGGTGTCCGAAGCGAATATATAGCTTCGAATATATAGCTTAATAGATATATATAGATCAGGAGCAGCACGAAGTACGACGGCAACTTTATGTCACGCATTTTTTTACGTCACACGGGGATTGGACAGACAGCCGCGTTTCGCGCGGCTGCGTGCGTAATCAGGTAAAAATAACAAATAATTTTTATCCGGGTATTTAATGATAAACGCTATCTTGATATTTAGAAACGCTGAAGTGGACCTTCGTGACAGTTTCCAGACACTCGGGAACGTAAAAATGTGCCATAAGGTTGGTAACGTAAATGTTGATAATGCCACTATTGAACGAATTGCGAGTATCCAAAAACTTTTTTTTTTTCAAATGTCTCCGCCTCGGCATAGGATTCATTTGTTTTCGTGTAGCTTGAGTAACGTTTGTTTGCTTTTTTACAAAAAAAAGTGTTCGCACTAACAATATACTCTGTACGTGTGTCTCCCTTAAGTAGCATTATTATGGTTAACATCAACGCACTTTGTTATGCATACCTAATGTACCACTGGTACTTGAAACTCTGCGTACGCAGGCGGCAAGAAAGGGAATGTACAAAGCTGTGCTTACGACCTTGCTCCTGTAAGATCCACAATAGGATAGCGTTTCAGTTAGAATGCCAGTAGCCGCTAAGACCTACATTTATATCATACGGAGACCGTTTGGCAGTTCCCCAGTTTTGCTACATACTTGTGTGAGCGTCACCGAATCCTTTCTCAGTAGTACGGGCTGCTGGCTAGTCGGTTCATATTGAACAACAATCAGGCAGTGAAACATGTGCGAATTTAGTGCATATAAAGGACACGAAAAGAAACAGACAGAACGGGCACTGCCCTCCCTTGTCACCGTTATTTTTGAATTTCATTATGTTACAGAGTGGCCGGGGGTATTATGGCCTGAAATGGAACGGTTTCTTACGTAAAATCGGCTAAAGTTACATTTTTGTTGGAAGTAAGCGCAAAACATACTGAGTCTAGTAGGGATTTCCGAAAATTCACTACTGCTACACTGCTGCACATGCAAGATAAAGTGCCGCTTGAAAAGTTCAGAAACCTAGCCCGAGGGAATGTTTTGCAGAGACATATTCTGTACATGTTTCGAGGTATATTGCGAGCAATATAGCTCGCAGTACCACCGAGATCTTTACGCATCCATCAATTCACTCTGACATGTCATTAGCGTGTGAGTTGACCCCTTAGTGATGGGACTTACAGGACAAGCAATTAGGCTGCATTTTATTCTTTACCATAAGTGTATTTTCGTAGGAGACATTGCTTTTGCTAAAACAAGTTATATCATCGGTATTTCATCAATTATACGTGCTCTAAAGGTTTCAAATCAATCGCCTTAACATTCGACCACAAATCGTGACGTGTGCGTTAGGTGGACGACGTAGCACTAATGATCACTACGACTTCTTACAAATTAGAATCTAGTAGACGGCTGCTCATAGAGATGTGATTTGGCTTTATGTTAATGACATATGGGGACACATGCCTTTTGCAGTTCAGAAAATAAAGCCAATATTTCGCTCTTGCCTTGTGATGGGCTGAGTGGCTATCGTGCCAATATACACAGAGCGCTTTTGCAAAGCATTACATGGCTGACTATTACGAAAATGAGCCAAACGCCGATAATGTTCAATTGCAGCATGGCATTATCCCTAGTTCTTGGGCCGATCTTAAAAACGCATTATATTTCAACGTATATTCACAATTTTTAGAGTCGCGTACAGGAATGTCAACTTGAAGTGGGAACACCGCGGAGCTGCGATTGAATTGGCATCCTTACCTAAGGAGACTGCCCCACTAGAATAATAATGATATGTAATTTTTATTTGCTCAACAGCCAGATAGGGCCAAATACCGCCATGGCATATGGTGATAGGTTCTGAATGTATAAATTAATGGAACAGACAATCAGCTGAAAATGATAAACATGTGGTGGTTCTAAAAAGGCTTAAAAACAATCGCTTTAAATGGCGTGAAATATATGAGTACTGAAAACATGACCCTTGCTAATAGTGCGAGCTATGAGCATAAAAGTTCCGTTACGAAAAGCTGATTAAATAAAACGTATACCATAGCACAAGTGCCTCAAGAGGGTCATAGAAATCAGGGGATGCGAGGCACGTGCTCTAAATTCTTTTTGCACCGCAGCCTCAGCCTACGAACAGATAACCCGGCCAAATGATTTGTACGGTGTTTACGTCTGCTAAAAGCAGTAGCACTGTTTTAGGATCAAGCGACTGCTGGTTCAAGAAACAAAAATGAATTCTGTCGTTTTACGTGCGAGGACCACGATTTGATTACGAAGCATACCGTAGTGTGGCACTCGGGATTAATCTCTAGCCTATGGACAGGGACGTTTTTGCCTTTCGCCCCCACTGAAATGTGGCAGCTGGAACCCGGATTCGATCCCGCGACCTCGTGCTTGGGAGCGCAGCGCTATAGACGTGAGGGTAGTAGGAAGAGCGCTGGACGGTTTAAATGTTTACGCTCTTTGGCGCCCGTTCCTGCGGCGAGCGTAGGCGTCAGCGTAACCGAGCGAACGAGCACATCAAAGAGTGAACGTGGAGCGCCTCGGCGCTGAAAGACGCGAGGAGGAAAGCGAATCTGGGAGGTGCATGGTACCATGAGGCTGGAAGCAGAGGAGGAGGGCATGGCGAAAGCCCAAGAAGAATAGCGTAGTGTCAGCGACGATCGCTACGAGATGGCGCCAGTGTATAGCACGTCGTCTGTCGTCTGGGAGGTCTGTCTGCGGCTGCTGCTGCTGCTTCGTGTCGCGTCCACGCGTCACCTACGCACTGCCTCTCGCAATCTCCAGAGTAGCGATGCAGTCGCGTCACATTTCGCTCCGCTTGCAACGTGCTGCACAAGACAGGTGGTCTGCGCCAGCCGATATATCGCGAAATGAAAACACATACAGAGCAGCGCCCAAATTTAGCGTTGGGGTGTATTGGAATCACCGGTACATTTTTTTTCTGCACAATATCAGAGATTCGCCAACATTTTGAGGTTTCATGACGCGTTGATTTAGGAGGTGGCCGAACGGCGACTTTCTGAATACAGTTCAAATAAGATTGGCCGAGTGTGGTACAGGCGTTGCATATCACGTTCGGCTATATTTTGGGATGAGTTATGTCGAACAAGTTGTTCATTGTATGAATCGATCGCATTCACATGACACCAGTTTCCAGCGCATACGCCACTGTAGGGGCCTCTTAATTTCATTGGTGTCTTGCGTTAGCGCCACACTTGCCGCCTCGGTAATAGTGACGACACTGCCACGCAAGGACCGATCCCTGCCGAGCCACGACGCCCATATATTCCGCCGATGTAGTGGGGGCTTCACACAATGCATAAAATGTTATTTATTTGCACCACTCATGAAGCAGGTTAACATGCTAAAGAAGGGAACAGATTTTTCATTAGAAATTAAATTTGTTCTCTTCTCGTTGCTTAAATACACCGATGATAGCACGCAGGTTGTAAAATTTCGGCTACGCAATTGTGGCCACGTCATGTATAAATGTATGAATAAAGCGCTCAAGTACGTGTTTGCGGCCATTGCAGGAAATTCAAGACTGTTAAAGCATCTTACGGACGGTCAACGCGAGTGACTTAGAACATCTGTTTTGCTGCTTTCCAGAAAATGAGGATGAAGGGTCCGAGACCAGTTGCTCTCGCTGCATGTGCACATGTTCCAACTGTGGCAGGCGCCGTACTTCAAGAGGTTCCAAATTCCCTGTCTGGTTAAAGCCTTTGTGGAAGTCCTTGTCCAATGAAAGCGTGTTTGCTTGCTCTCCGTGGTCCGTCGCGAGTTAGTCTAGATGCTGGAAAAACAGTAAACCGCGAAAAATCTTTGTCAATCTCTGTATCATTCGATTATGAACTACGCAACAATGGGATTTGGGGTCTTTGTTAAGCACGATTCCAAACACAACACTGCCTTTCAGGGTACGGTGCATTTCAGTTGGCACCAACGGACACCAACAAAAATCACATTGCATCTGTTACTACGCTTGCGCATACAGATATCGCGTTAAAGCGACAAGCCATGCAATACCGTCTAACCGGAATCCTCTTTTTTCAAATAAATGCTTGCCGAAGCTTACAGGTTTGGCTTTCGATTACTTTGCAAAACATGTTGGCTCTTGGTCATACATAAATACTGAACCACATATTACCACAAGTATCAAACATGGCTGCTGTAAAGCTATAGATTTTGCGAATTTAAGTCCCATAATTGGTCTGCATACGAGAATATTTGCGGATGACGTCGTACTCAGTTACATGCAAGAAACGCACGAAAGCCAACCCGCCAGTACACACATCTAAAACATTAAACGGCCATAATTTATTTGCGTGGAGGCCACGACCTATAACTTAATCGAAGAAAAAATTTCTTACTGGACAAGATCTCCGGTTAGGTGGGGCTAAATCAGGCTGTGTTGGTCGCGGAAGCCATGTGTAGCAGTCGCTAGAGGTCTTCGGCAAAAAATCGGCAGCCTGCATCAACGGCTGATTCCACGTCGGGATAGGAACCGCAAATGAACGAGTCGGGATCTCCCCGCAGCAACGTTCGGAGAGAACGCGTGAGGAAAGCTGAACGCCCCTCTGGCGGTTGGTAGACGGCCACGCATGGCATCGAAGACCACGTGCCGAAGCAATAAGGCCTACGCTCAGTCGCTCTCTCTTCGTCCGGGATCAACAAGCAGGTGTAGATTAATGATCCGACTACCCTGGCGCAATACCCTTCTACGCGTCTGCGCCGCATATTGTTCAGCATAGTGGCAAAAAGAGCACCGCGGTTCCCAACTATATGGTCCATACGATAAAGCACCCACGGCTGTATCACGCGTAGCACCATCAGGCAGCAGTATATCCGGGCCATACGCGCCAGACGAGTCTTCACGACGGGTATAGCTTCCAGGTGGACGCGGATAGCGTTGACGCCTTCTGCGACAGACATTCCTGCGACTTTCGGAATATCACCGCCTTCCTCATCCAAACGATGCAGTGTATCTGCTGACATGCTCGAGAGGTGGGAGCACAACACGTCCAAGTCTGCAGATGTCATCGCGAATACCGAAAGCGGCTTGGGGATGCTCGACTTCCGGTAGGGCTTTGGCCGATGGCTTGGGTAAAAGCGATGCTGCTGTACAGAGCCGCGGAGGCCGAAGCCGTGAGCGTCTTGATCGCTTTCACACTGGCGCTGATGTGTCCTTGTAGAAATGGCAGGCGTAGCTACTTATAAGTACAACTGGTCAGGTGGGAAGACGGGGCTCCAGAATCGTCTCGGTAGCCGTCGCGGTGAATGTCCTGCGCTACATGAAACAAAACGGTTACACTAACGGGCGTTCCTTCGCCACGGGAACAGTAATGCGCACCTTAACATTGCAGATGATCACGTGCTTGATAACGCTGTTAGCTTGAAGGATTGTCACTGAGCAATCAAAAAAAAAAGGAGTTCTACAGACGCGCATTTCTAGCGCCTATCAGATACTGTGAAAGACTGGTCACTACCGACGTGGTCTGTTATGTTTGTCATTTCATGAATAAGTAAAACTAATGGGCACACTCCACATAAAGCTTTTCACTATTTTACGTTAAATAATAATAATATTTGGGGTTTTACGTGCCAAAACCACTTTCTGATTATGAGGCACGCCGTAGTGGAGGACTCCGGAAATTTTGACCACCTGGGGTTCTTTAACGTGCACCTAAATCTAAGTACACGGGTGTTTTCGCATTTCGCCCCCATCGAAATGCGGCCGCCGTGGCCGGGATTCGATCCCGCGACCTCGTGCTCAGCAGCCCAACACCATAGCCACTGAGCAACCACGGCGGGTATATTTTTTTTTTTTTTTACGTTAGAAGTGATGAAATGATAGATATATTCTGCGGAGTGCTTAGCGGCAACAATCACTGTGGCTTGACAACCGTCATAGACAAACAGAATGCCGTTAACCGTTCGTCGAAGGCAATTCACAGTCGTTATGACTGCTTATCGGTCACATAAAAAAATTAAAAGCGTGTAATTGGTGCATTTGGCAAATATACATCTTCTGACGACATCTTGCTGGATAGGGATATCAAGAGAGAAGAAGAGGAAATGCTAAGAAGATAACCATAGCCTTTTCGTGTAGGCTATACCCTACACCTAATTTATAAAGGGGAAAATAAAGACTATATGCTAGAAAGAGTATGTCGGCGCATAAAAATGAGAGCGAACGTTGCACGAGAACGTCACTGTCGGGAAACTAAATACGGCGTGAACCTTATGAATGCGGCCCGTAATTAGAAAAGAATTATATGCTTCCCTGGTACACAGAAAAAGACCAGTCATTCCGCAAAAAAAAAAATCTGATCAGGTGATGTGTAAATCATAGCAACAGCTTCGCAGTATGTCGAAGGGGCGTAGTTCCTAAAGTTAATTCTTAAACAAAGCGCGTTGTACCAATTCGACAGTGTTTGAGCATCAACGCTCGTTCACTGAAGAAACATTGTCTAAGCTTTGCTTGAATTATTTCGGCTTCATTTGTGCTATAAAATTTGCAGGCACCGTAAATGATAGTCTTGCCTAAACAGTTACCTCACGTGGATGCACGGACGCACCATGACTGAAGCATTAGCGGCGGTCTTCCATTGAGTATGCGTAGATTGTATTTCGCCTTGCCTCTTGTCGGCCGTTGTACAGCATTTCGTCTGCTTGTCGTTGCGTATTGATGTTTTATCGTTCGTGTTTTCGGCGTGTCTGCCAGCCTACTCCTACTTGTGCCATGAATCCTGGGCAAGTAAGTTGCTCGATTTATACGATTCCAATCATTATTTTATTGCGACAGCAGTTGTATGGACACTCCGACCGCATTTCTACCGTCACCGTGACGGTCCGTATAAAGTCCAAGGACGATGACACGGTCGCCGTGGGTCCTACGCTGTACTGGGAATGAAAGCTTGCGAGTGGAGTCGACGATCGCGGCTCAATTTCGCCCCTGCGAAAGGGAGGCAAGCGGGTTCGTTTTCTGTAGCGCGTGATGCACGCAACGTTTCGAAGTACCTGCGGGAGAGAGAGCTCTACTCTGGCTTCAGCTGCGCGTGTGGTGGTTGCGCGCGGTCGAGCGGTCGTACCTTGAGAACAATCCGCGTTGGGGGCACAGTATATGTGCGACGGCGTCTGGTAGTTTTGTGCGTGCTGTGTGTTCTCGGAATTCACTTTGCGTCGAAGCAATAGTCAGCACAAGTTTATTGCGCTCGCAGCTGCTGCCGCGTTTCCTCGCGCCGACGCATCGGCAGAGAGTGTCCGGGGTCGTCGAGCATGGTGTGTTTATGTTTGCTGTGCGCGCTGACACCACGCTTGCTAATTTGGTCAGTATGCCTATGTTTATCAGTTTATTAAAACTTTTTAAAACTTCTTTCTGGGCGAGTTGGGGCATACTTGCCATAAAAACTGTTACAGCGCAAACACAATAATAATAATATATGGGGTTTTACGTGCCAAAATCACTTTCTGATTATGAGGCACGCCGTAGTGGGGGACTCCGGAAATTTTGACCACCTGGGGTTATTTAACGTGCACCTAAATCTAAGTACACGTGTGTTTTCGCATTTCGCCCCCATCGAAATGCGGCCGCCGTGGCCGAGATTCGATCCCGCGACCTCGTGCTCAGAAGCCTAACACCATAGCCACTGAGCAACCGCGGCGGGTAGCGCAAACACGTGCAACCACAAAGTATGAAGGACAGGACACAAGCGCTGACTGTCAACTAAATTTTATTAACGGAAGACGGATACCTTATATAAGGGGAAAGGCAGAAGTGAAGGGGGAAGGGAGTGATACAATCGGGGAAAATGACAATGCGCATCGACGAATGAACGTACCAGCAGTCAACGGAATCAGGCGCGAAAAAACAAGAAAACGAAAAAACTAGAAAAACACTAGCAAAAGGCAAGCGATACTAACATAAATGAAATCAGTAAGCAATCGCTTCCCAAAAATGAAGCTCTGCCTCAAAAAGCGATACAGAAGGGGTGCTTACGCACTTGCTGCCATATTTGTGTATGTGGAACGCTTCCAAGCTGACGCGCGCCGTTGCGTCGGCACTCTTGCCGAGAATCTCTGTTTATACCGCTGTTAAAACTAATGTCCTTACCTCATGTAGCTGTCCACTAATTTACTATCGTAATCGGTGCGTCGCCTCACGGCTGAAACTGCGACTAAATGTGACACTCACTGCTTACTTAAATGCACAATAGGCACCGTCCACTGTTCAGAGGGCGCTACAACGTTTTCATTTTCCGGCCCAATATCGCCTGCACCGGCTGCTAGGGAGGCGATGAAAGTAATGCGCTATTCCGACCAGCAGTGGCTCATTTTTCATCGCTCGTTTGAATGCACTGTGCACCGTGTTTTGCACTGTGTTTGTGCACTGTGTTTTGACGAGTTCAAGCTCACTATTGTTCGCGCTTCGGATATCGATCAATTCTTGCGCAGACATATGCGGAGCATGCGCACTTCGCCATTTTCACAACTTCGAGGTTCTTGCCTCGTGATAAGCAATCGAAATTGTCAAGGCGAGTGCATACATTGCATATCCCGGTTTGCTTTGACGTTTGATTTGACGTTGGCCGTCCCAGAGTTTCACTCGTAGATGTCAACAGACGTCGCGCTCAAACCGCAGTGCAAGATGCCTATATTGAAGCGATTACCTTTGCGCTTCTCCTTTGCCTAGCTGTCTTATTAATGTAACTATCACACACTGTGATGTGACAAGGTGCAGGGGAAATGACAAGTTTTTAATGCGTTTTCACGTGTGAGTTCAGCTCCACGAGCGCGAACTCGCGTCAGCCTGGTCGCGCATTAGCCACTGCATCCATGCTACAAGGCAAACACCACCATGCCTTCGGCGATACTTTTTATGTCCACGTGTCTGTAATCACACGGTGAACACAGTTTCGGGCCTTACACACGGCTGCACGCGTAATCATCCCTGCCACAATCGCCTCACTCTAGCTGTCTCATTGAGCATGAGCAACCCCCGAAAAAAGCATTACGACCAAACACCCGCAAACGACCGGCCACGTGCGACGGCCACCTTGTGTGCCGCTAGTCATTGGTTACGTAATTATCGTGCGCATGGGAATACCTTAAATCATGTGGTGCACCGTAAAACCGCGAGCGTGACACGACATTCTGTTTACCGTCTTATGATGGCGTCGTGTATTTGAGGTCATCGGCAAACCAATTGCGCAATCTCCTTTACACTCGCGCCTGCGTGACTTACCGACTCGCCTCATTTTACTTCGCCCGCAGATGGCGTCAAACGTATTGTACGCGTTTCATACTTTCACACTACAACGAACACACTTGTGCTCATGGTCATTTCTACGGAGGCAGCCGTGCTCTACATTGTCCAAGCTGCTCACGTAACTTGTACTCAGCTGCCCCCTCTTCACTGCATCTCCACGCATGAGAATGTGTGACTGATCCAAGAAACCTAATCAGTGAAGCCAAGCCAATTTACTAGTTGCCGAACGGTGACAAAGCGGAGGGCAAGCCAAGTGGGGGTGTTAAGTTGCCAAAGCTGCATTAGGGATTTTGAATATGTCTTGCAGGGGGGGGGGGGGAAGGGGAGGGGTTCCTTTTACGTGGTAAGCACTGATGCCACCTCGGCCGAAGATTTTTTCTCCTGTTGCAATGTTCATCGTTCGAAATCAAGCCGCATCATATGGCGTCATTCTTTGTGGAGGCGCAGTCACAATCGCGGTTCGCTGCTTTGCTCTAAATTCCTGGTTGAATTCCCCGTTTAAGCAGCTACATGTTCATGGGAACGAGACAGAGAGAGATCATTTATTCTAAAGAAGGCAGAGATCGGCCTGAGCTAACGCGCTCTATCCTGCTATTCTACTCAGGGGGAGGTATACGGAGACACAAAGGTGTAATGAGGGATGATGATGACATAGAACTGCAACACTGCTTGTGTGCCTAAATTAAGGTGCATATTAAAGAGCCCCAGTTGGTCGAAATTAAATCGCAACCTTCCACTTCACTGTCTCGCTCATTTAAAGCGTTTCTTTCGTATGGTAGACTCAACGAATCAATCAATTTAAAAAAGGCGCCAACTCCATCTTTAACGACGCTGAACAAATGGCGGTCACTGACCAAGTCAAGGTGAAAATACTACAGCGATGTTTCGGGACCTGTACGGGTTCCTTGATCACACTAAAAGCGGGCAAGAGCCGCAAGTCATCTTAATGCCAAAATGTGACGTAGTGCACGAGTATAGTTGGCAGGCAGATTTTCATCAATCTTGTTGATACTGTTGTCCGTAGTTTGAATAAATAAGGATTCTAACAAGAGCGGTGTCATCGGATTTTTTCCCTCAGGTATTATAAGAACGTTTTCCCAATCGATGCAGTGACTGCGATTATCGGCGTGTTCAGAAAGGGCGTTCGCAGCTTTTTACTTGCTGGAGACGTCTATTTGGTGCGCTTTTAATCATATCGTGAATTTGCTGGTTTTGCCGATGTAATTGCAGCTGCAGTATGCGCATGATGCCTTGTAGATGACAACGGGGTAATTCTTGCTTTCAAGCCTATCCTTTACCTTAACAAGCTCATTTCTCAGCATCTTGGATGGCATGTGTGCTATTCTAAGATCGCATTTTAGAATACGCTGCTGAGACCTTCGCTGACGCCACGCAGATATAGGACGCCAGCGCGTTTCGTGAGCGACTTGCCTTGAGACGGCTTGGGATGGAGGACACGAGCTTCCATTTTGTTAATAAATTTCTTGGGGTTCCCATTCCCGGGTTATTCGTGCGAATTGTCTTCAGCTCGTTCTGCATTTCTTCGTCACTTGAGCAGGTGCGTGCGGCCCGCGCCACGAGAGACGAGATGACGGATTACTTGTGGCAAGCCGGGTGACATGAATTGAAGTTTAAGGACTGCCCGGTATGATTCGCCGTCCTATGCGCGGCAAATGAGAGTCTCCTTCCACTTCGCTTCACGAGGACGTCAAGGAAGGGGAGGCTAGTGTCACACTCGATCGTATTCTGTAGTAAATTGTGTGGCTGCTTCTGCTGAGTTGAGAAGACGCAGGAGGCGCGAATCATCCAGCCTTCGCACAATGTAGAAGCAGTCGTCTACGTATCGGTTAAAAATCTTTCGCGCGGGAGTGAAGTCAGAGAGGGCCTTCTGTTCAATTACCTCCATGACCAAGTTGGCAGTAGTGACGAAAATAAAAGCACCCATGGCATTTCTGTTGATCTGCCTGTAAAATGGTTTGTCGTAAGTGAAGTAGGTGTTGCTCAAACAAAATTCTAAAAGCTCGCAAATGTCATGCACTTCCAAAAGCGTGCACTCAGCGAGCGTGTCGTCAGCCAGCAGGACATTTCTGCACGTAGATATGGCCAGGTAAACACGCACTGAAGTGAAGAGAGACTTGAAGTCAAATGACACCATAACGTTGTCTTCATCCAGCGAAATGTCACGCACTTTCCCCACGAAGGCTGAAGAATTCGAAATATGCGTCGCTGTCTTGCCGGCGAGCGGGCCCAGCACTTGGTGAAAGGTAACCTGATGACCGGTGCAGCGGTGACCTTGTGAAGTCGACAACAGGTCGTAGTGGAACCCCTGACTTGTGAACTTTTGGTAATCCGTATATTGCAGGTGCGGACCCGTCAGTACACAAGAGGCGATGGTAGAGAGGCTTTCGCTGCGGTGGTACAAGTTTAAAAACCTTGGACAGGAGCACTTGCACTTTTGTTTGCAGGTTTGCCGCGCGGACTTTTTCGATCGCGACGTAGGTATCCTCGTCTGAGAGCCAATCCTTCATTTTCTCATTCTAGTTACTTCTGTTGAGCAGCACGATGGCGTTTCCCTTATCTGCAGGAAGTCTAGCAATGGAAGCATTGTTCAGGAGGCCCTCAATGGCTTGTCTCTCAGCAGGTAAAATCGAGCTTGAAGTTTGTGCGTCCGCAACTTTGACAGAACACCAATGGTGCGGGTGCGAGCCTCTTCTCTTACTTCGGAAGGAAGTTCAATGACGGCACATTCCACGGCGCAGATAACTCTCCCCGGATTGGGTGAAGCGCCAGTATTGAAGTTCAAGCTCTTCCGCAAAACGACAGCGTCAGATTCAGTAGGCTTGTAGGAAGGTACGTTGAGGATGACTTCCTTGGTTTGGGTGGGTTCCTTCGGCCTAAGAGTGTCGAGCTTACTTTCTTGCGACTTCCTGTACTGGAGGTCTCTAAACGTCGCCATGAAATTTGCATGAAGCTGTACGTCTGGGAAGTCCTGAAAAATGGTATGTTTTAACTTGCGCCTTGCGAAGAACGTTTCCGTTTCAAAATCCTTGATTTCCTGTCGGCATTCTTAAAATCTTGCTCCCAATAGTTTCCTCTCGGCTTGTCAAATTATCTTGTGGCCCTATGCTGATGCAACCGGTGCCTTCAAGCGCAGACGTTTTGGGACCAGGCTTTCTACTTTGCACGTCTGGTTCAAGGACATGTGGCACTTGAAGGCAACTATCCTAGACGTAAACGCGACAAACCGGCGAATTTTGGTTACGCCATCTTGCCCGTAGTTAGTTCTGAAAGAAATGTAGCTGAAGCCGAATTACCTCATGCATCTGAGCTGTATGAAAATACAGTCACTGCCTACAACACACAGATTACGTTATCTGAAATGGTCGTAAAATAAGTTAGTGCACGATATAACTATCGGTTAACCCAGCTCTGTTTTCTAATATTCTTGTTCGTGTCGATACATCATTTGTTCGAACATAAGATGATACATGTTCTCGGCTTCTAAGAGAATCTTGTAGCTTGTGTTCCTCGGCAGGTGGCGATTGTTGAAGTTTACGGTACCCCATGGCTTTTGGCAATCTAGGTGACGATTGGTTGCACACCAACCTGGGTGTCAAGTGTCACGACTCAGGACACTACAAAAGTGAAGCTCGTGACTTCTAGTTTCAGTGCGCACCGCGAGCTGCTTTGAGTCTTCATGCTGCGCTACCGAACTGACAAGACCACTCGTCAACGCTAAGCGGCTCAGACGCCTGGAGCCCACGATAGCGTACATGCCTTCTCGAGCGTCACAGCCAGCTTTCCAGTAAGAAATTTGTGATTCTATTAACTTATAGGTCATGGCCTCAACATAGATAAATTATAGTCATGTATTGTTTTAAATATGTGTAACAGGGGGTTGGCTTTTGTGCGTGCCTTTCATGTAATTATGAGTACGGCGGCATCTGTAGTCAAGTTTGATGCATGTGGTAATATGTGGTTCAGTATTTATGCGCGACCAAGAATCAACCTGTTTTGCCAAGTAACCCAAAGCAAGACCTGACACCTTTGCAAACATTTCTTCGAAAACGAATTGCGGTTACATGTTGTTGCATGGCCTATCGCTTTGACGCAATAATATCTGTATGCGCAAGCGTAGTAGCAGTTGCAGTGCGATTTTGGTTTGTGTCCAGTGGTACCAACTGAAATTCACCGTACCCTGAAAGGCAGTGTTGTGTTTGGAATCGTATTTACCAATGACCCTAAGTCCCTTTGTTGCGTAATTCTTAATCGAATGATAGAAATATTGTGACAGCATTTTTGCCGTTTACGGCTTTTCCAGCATCCAGACTAACTCGTGACGGACGAAGGAAACCAAGGAAACACGCTTTCTTCGGACAAGGACTTCCAGAAAGGCTTTAACCAGACACGGAATTTGGAACCTCGGCATGTTTGGCGCCTACCGCATCTCGCAGATGTGCACATGCCGCGAGAGCATCTCGTCTCGGAGCCCACATCCGCACTTTCTGGAAAGCAGCGAAACAGATGTTCAAAGGCGCTCGCGTTGAACGTCCGCAAGGTCTATTTTAACCGTCTTTAATTTCCTTTTTTAAACATTTTAAAAGTTTTTAGGTATATGAATGACTTTTTAATTGTTTTTAACGGGCAAGGAAGTCTAACTTCTTGTGACAGCATTTTAGCCGTTTTTAAACAACTTGGCAAAGGGCTTTCTTTTACTCACGAACTTCCACTCGACAATTCCCTGCGCTTTTTAGACCTACGCATTTCCTTTGCTAAAGGTCACGCGTGCTGGCAGTACTTTCCTCGGGCACAAAAGGGCTTGGTGCCATACGATTCCTCCCAGTCAAAGATTGTTAAGCGAGGAGTAGCGATGCTCTGCTTAGAATCGGCTCTCCGCAAATCGTGTGTGCACAAGATGCAGCTTGCCTTTGACAATCAGATTTCCCGTCTTAAGACGGCAGGGATCCCTGACTCGGTGGTAGCGCCAGTGGTGGAAACCCTCCTGCAGAAGGTAAAAGGATCTAGGGGCAAAGCAAGGGTGAGGACGACTTCTATGGCCATAAGACCTGATGTAGTACCGTATATTCACAGGGTCGCTCACAACTAGGGGTGTGCGAATATTCGAAATTTCGAATACGAATCGAATATTTTCCTTATTCGAAGCGTATTCGATTCGGGAAATGCATATTCGTAAATTCCCGAATATTCGAGGACGGCCAAATAATGATCGAAACGGCGAATATTCGGACAGACTGTGAATAACTTAGCAATTAACGAATTATACGCTTGCTCCACATTCTCCTAAGAACATGTTTATTCACTGAGAGCTTCACATGATCCGCTCATTATCTGTATGCTCTGCATCAAGATGGCAAGTTGGGCCAGTTTGTTGGGATTCATAGTAAGGTTCGTTGCAGCGCAACAGAAAACAAGGACAAAAGAAGGTACAAAACGACGACACAGTGTTGCAGCAGTGTGATGTTAAGCGCTGTAACGAACCTTACTATGAATGTGTACGCTCTGTTCCAGTCTATCTGCATCAGGCCCGTGAAACACGATCAGTTTCGAATTTTTTTCACCAAGCTTTATTCCAGGGCTCTTTCATAACAATATATGATGTACTTTCGGGCTTTGTAAGTATGCGCAATAAAATATGCACCTAGAAAATGTTACCTGGACCAATGTTGTCACAGTGCATAGAAAGCCTTTACTTTCTGAACATGTTGAGCAGTCGATTTTCCTTCGCGATAATCTGTAACAAGCGTTTACCTGACAGAGCATTACCTTACATTACCTGAGTGCATTACCCAGAATGAGTGCCTCTTTAACCTGAAGCAGCCTCGTAAAATGCAATATTATTTTTAAAAGGGTAATAAAGCTATTGCTACCTCGTTTTGCAATTTTTTAATAATACATATATATTCGATATTCGATTCGATATTCGAAGACAGTTTTTCGCCTTATTCGTATTCGATTCGTATTCGAAAATTTCAATATTCGCACACCCCTACTCACAACCTAAGGAAGGTGGCAGGCAGGTTTGTTGTCCCCCTTGTCTTTTCAGCCCCTTTTAAGCTGGCGCGGCTCTGCCCCCGCACCTCCCGTGATCCTAAAGGAAGGCAAGATTGTGGTAAGAACCACACCAAGCCGTATGCCAAATGCAGTGTAGGAGTTGTGTATGAAATCCCCCTGGCGTGTGGCAAGTCCTACATTGGGCAGACTGGACGGTGCCTAAATGATCGAGCCAGGGAGCATAAACAAAAGTTAACGAAAGATGAATTGGCGCACTTACCTGCGCACTGCAATGCCTGTCGCTGTGCACCTCTTTTTGAGGAGATAAAGATTCTGGGGAGAAGCCATGACCGGACTGCACGTGAACTGATGGAGGCTTACCACATAAAAAAGAAAGGCCAAGATTGTGTTAGCGATACCTCCATTAGGTTGTTTCAAGCGGAAATAGATTTTTTTGATAATTGGTTGCCACGCTAAGCTGATGTGCATTCTTGTTTGCTGCTATCTGCGCATGTTCCTTTTGCCTATATATGCCCACTGGCTGCTATGAATAAAACAGTTGAAAGTTACCGCCCGTGCTGTTTATGTGTTTCCTTCCTCTGTCCCCGTCTTTTTTGCGGTCAATATGATTTGCAGTAAATACCAGCTCGGCCAAACTGAAGTTCTTTTGTGCGGACTGTCGCTTCGACGCAAAGTGTATTCCGAGAACACACAGAACGCACAAAACTACCAGACGCCGTCGCACCTATACTGTGCCCCCAACGTGTATTGTTCTCAAGGTACGAGCGCTCGACCACGCGCTACCACCGCACGGGCGTCTTGCGCTGGAGATTGAGGTATAGTAGCGGCGCCTGGTGGCGGCGCGGGAAACATCTGGGTCGTACCAGCTTGGGTCGTATTGAGCCCTGGCTGTGGCGAAGCACGTTTCTAGGCCGAGTTTTGCGTCGATTCGCACTTTTTTCTGCCCTGTTGCGAGTGCGAAAAGGCTCGTCACTTCTCACAGACCACGCCGACCACGCTGCGAGCTCGCCGCAGCCTATAGGTTAACGAAAACGGACTCTCCGTGTGCCGTGGGACGTAATGCTAGGAGCAGAAGGAATCCGTGACGCCGATCCGGAGAGACCTAGCCCAGCCTCGAAAAGGCGTCACCGTCATTACTTCTGCGTCGTGGGCTGCCATGAACAAGAAGGCCTGAATCCCAACATCAGATTCTACCGTTTTCCTTCAAGGCCTCACGAAGTGGAGCGTCTGGCGCGCTGCATAGCTGCAGTTCGTCGCGCTGAGTAAACGAAACTTCGCGCCATGCTGACTGCTTCGCCTGTCTTGAAGCTTGCTTGATTATCTGCGTTCTAAATTTTGGTCTTTTGCACCTACAGTCCCGACAGCAGACCGATATAGCAGCAAGCACGGCTGGTAATTCACGATTCGAGACCCGGCCCCAGCGACAATTAACAATTCGACCGATGCGAAGTGGTACGTGACGTGACCAGGTGTGTGCAAATGAGCACAAATGGTCGGGCTCATTCGATGACAATTCACTACTCCACTACGAGGAGCACAGATTAAAAGAGTAAAATGCGCTCATCCTTGATCTCAAGTCAGCACGTTGAGGCAGCGAAGCAAGGCAGTATTGATTGCAGCACATCGATGTTCGAGCGCTGTCATTAAAACCTACATCAAGCGAGCAGCGCACGAGCTCGCGCTGCGGCGCGATTCGCACGTACGTACGAGCTCATATGCATTCCATCAGTTATTACCAGTTACTGAAAGGGACAGATGGCCGCTACTACAACGCGGGCATGAATACTTGTTTAGCGGCATGCAGTCAACAAAGATTGCAGGAGGCCCGCCGTTTCGCGGCATGTCGAAAGACCGCTGCCGTCGCGGCGCGTACGATCGTGCGCTCGAGCAGTTCGTACGTCGCGGCGCGTACCGTCATGTGCTCGAGCAGTTCCGTACACATGTCTGCTTATCGCTGCTGTGGATTCATTTATGGCAAGCATTTCCTCGCGTTTTTGCGCCTGAATCTGGCAGCTAGCGTGCGAACCTTACCTGAAGTTCCACTTCGTACGCGACTCGCTTCACTTGCGATTGACACCGTGCTAAAACTTCGCCGCCTAATTCTTGAACGGCGTACACGCATTCGGCACTGCATAATTTCTTGCCTTTACGCAGCGTGCCACCCCTGAAAAAAATCTTCGGCGCCCGATATTCGCTGCAGGCCGTGATACAACACAACCGAAAGTGGCGGGTCCATATTGTAAACGTGCTTTCCGAAGCAGACGACCGAGCTTGGTACGACCCATTTTAGGACAGAGGGCCCTTTTCAGCACCTTTTTCGCAGCGCCCCCCGGGCAGTGCAAGAGCCCCATGCGCAGCTGCAGCCGGAGTAGCGCTCTCTCTGCCGCAGGTACTTCGAAAAGTTGCGTGCATCACGCGCTACAGAAAACGAACCCGCTTGCCTCCCTTTCGCGCGGGCGAGATTGAGCCGTGATCGCCGACTCCACTCGCCAGCTTTCATTCCCAATACAGCGTAGGACCCGCGGCAACCGTGTCATCGTCCTTGGACTTTATACGGAACGGCATGGTGACGGCAGAAATGCGGTCGGAGTGTCCATATAACTGCTGTCGCAACAAAATAATGATTGAAATCGTATAAATCATGCAGAGCAGTTGCCCAGGATTCATGGCACAAGTAGGAGTAGGCTGGCAGACACGCCGAAAACACGAACGATAAAACATCAATACGCAACGACAAGCAGACGAAATGCTGTACAACGGCCGACAAGAGGGAAGGCAAAATATATTCTACGCATATTCAATGGAAGACCACCGCTAATGCTTCAGTCATGGTGCGTGCGTGCATCCACGTGAGGTAACTGTTTAGGCAAGACTATCATTTTTGGTGCCTGCAAATTTTATAGCACAAATGAAGCCGAAATATTTCAAGCAAAGCTTAGACAATGTTTCTTCAGTGAACGAGCGTTGATGATCAAACACTGTCGAATTGGTACAACGCGCTTTGTTTAAGAATTACCTTAAGGAACTACGCCCCCTTCGACATACTGCGAAGCTGTTGCTATGATTTACACATCACCTGATAAGATCTTTTTTTGCGGAACGACTGGTCTTTTTCTGTGTACCAGGGAAGCATGTAATTCCTGTCTAATTGCCGGCCGCATTGATAAGGCTCACGCTATATTGAGTTTCCCGACAGTGACGTTCTCGTGCAACGTTCTCTCATTTTTATGCGCTGACTACTCTTTCTAGCATATAGTCTTTAATTTCCCCTGTATAAATTAAGTGTAGGGTATAGCCTACATGAAAAGGCTATGGTTATCTTAACATTTCCGCTTCTTCTCTCTTGATATCCCTATCCAGCAAGATGTCGTCAGAAGATGTATATTTGCCAAATGCACAAATTACACGCTTTTTAATTTTTTATGTGATCGATCAGCAGTCATAACGACTGTGAATTGCCTTCGACGAACGGTTAACGGCATTCTGTTTGTCTATGACGGTTGTCAAGCCACAGTGATTGTTCCCGCTGAGTACTCCGCAGAATATATCTATCATTTCATCACTTCTAACGTAAAATAGTGAAAAGGTTTATGTTGAGTGTGCCCATTAGTTTTACTTATTCATGAAATGACGAACATAACAGACCACGTCGGTAGTGACCAGTCTTTCACAGTATCTGATAGGCGCTAGAAATGCGCGTCTGACGAACTCCTTTTTTTTGCTTGCTGAGTGACAATACTTCAAGCTAACAGCGTTATCAAGAACGTGATCATCTGGAATGTTAAGGTGCGCATTACTCTTCCCGTGGCGAAGGAACGCCCGTTAGTGTAACCGTCTTGTTTCATGTAGCGCAGGACATTCACCGCGACGGCTACCGAGATGATTCTGGAGCCCCGTCTTCCCACCTGCCCAGTTGTACTTAAAAGCAGCTACGCCTGCCATTTCTACAAGGACACATCAGCGCCAGTGTGAAAGCGATCAAGACGCTCACGGCTTCGGCCTTCGCGGCTCTGTACAACAGCATCGCTTTTACCCAAGCCATCGGCCAACGCCCTACCGGAAGTCGAGCATCCCCAAGCCGCTTTCGGTATTCACGATGACATCTGCAGATTTGGACGTGTTGTGCTCCCACCTTTCCAGCATGTCAGCAGATACACTGCATCGTTTGGATGAGGAAGGCGGTGATATTCCGAAAGTCGCAGGAATGTACGTCGCAGAAGGCGTCAACGCTATCCGCGTCCACCTGGAAGCTGTACCCGTCGTGAAGACTCGTCTAGCGCGTATGGCCCGGATATACTGCTGCCTGATGGTGCTACGCGTGATACAGCCGTGGGTGCTTTATCCTATGGACCATATAGTTGGGAATCGCGGTGCTCTTTTTGGCACTATGCTGAACAATATGCGGCGCAGACGCGTAGAAGGGTATTGCGCCAGGGTAGTCGGACCATTGGTGTACACCTGCTTGTTGATCCCGGACGAAGAGAGAGCGACTGAGCGTAGGCCTTATTGCTTCTGCACGTGGTCTTCGATGCCATGCGTGGCCGTCTACCAACCGCCATAGGGGCGTTCAGCTTTGCTCACGCGTTCTCTCCGAACGTTGCTGCGGGGAGATCCCGACTCGTTCATTTGCGGTTCGTATCCCGACGTGGAATCGGCCGTTGATGTAGGCTGCCGATTTTTTGGCGAAGGCCTCTAATGACTGCTACACATGGCTTCTGCGGCCAACACAGCCTGATTTAGCCCCACCTAACCGGAGATCTTGTCCAGTAAGGAATTTTTTCTTCTATTAAGTTATAGGTCGTGGCCTCCACGCAAATAAATTATGGCCGTGTAATGTTTTAGATGTGTGTACTGGCGGGTTGGCTTTTGTGCGTATCTTGCATGTAGTTGAGTATGACGTCATCCCCAAATATTCTTGTATGTAGACCAATTATGGGACTTAAATTCGCAAAATGTATAACTTAAAGCAGCCATATTTGATACTTGTGGTAATATGTGGTTCAGTATTTATGTATGGCCAAGAATCAACATGTTTTGCAACGTAATCGAAAGCCATACCTGTAAGCTTCGGCAAACATTTATTCAAAAAAAGAGGATTCCGGTTAGATGGTGTTGCATGGCTTGTCGCTTTAACGCGATATCTGTATGCGCAAGCGTAGTAGCAGATGCAATGTGATTTTTCTTGGTGTCCGTTGGTACCAACTAAAATGCACCGTACCCTGAAAGGCAGTGTTGTATTTGGAATCGTACTTAACAAAGACCCCGAATCCCCTTGTTGCGTATTTCATAATCGAATGACCCGGAGATTGACAGATTTTTCGCCGTTTACTGTTTTTCCAGCGTCTATACTAACTCGTGACGGGCCACGGAGAGCAAGCAAACACGCTTTCATTGGACAAGGACTTCCACAAAGGCTTTAACCAGACAGGGAATTTGGAGCCTCTTGATGTACGGTGCCTACCACAGTTCGAACATGGGCACATGCAGCGAGAGCAACTGGTCTCGGACCCTTCATCCTCATTTTCTGGAAAGCAGCAAAACAGATGTTCTAAGTCACTCGCGTTGACCGTCCGTAAGATGCTTTAACAGTCTTGAATTTCCTACAATGGCCGTAAACACGTACTTCATTGCTTTATTCAGACTTGTATACATGACGTGGCCACAATTGCGTAGGCGAAATTTTACAACCTGCGTGCCGTCATCGGTGTATTTCAGAAACGAGAAGAGAACAAATTCAATTTTTAATGAAAAATCTGTTCCCCTTTTTAGCATCTTAACCTGCTTCATGAGTGGTCCAAATAAACAAAATTTTATGCATTGTGTTAAGCCCCGACTACAGCCGCGGAATATAGGGGCGGCGTGCTTCGGGAGGGATCGGTCCTTGCCTGGCAGTATCGTCACTCTTACCGATGCGGCAAGCGTGGCGCTAACGCAAGACACCAATGAAATTAGGCGGCCCCTACAGTGACGTATGCGCTGGAAACTGCTGTCATGTGAATGCGCTCGATTCATACAATGACCAGTTTCTTCGACATAACACATCCCGAAATATAGCCGAACGCGATATGCAATGCCTGTACGGCACTCGGCCAATCTTATTTGAACCATCTTCAAATAATTGGCCATACGCCCACCTCTAAAAATCAAGGCGTCATGATACCCCAAAATGTTGGCGAATCTCTGATATTGTACAGAAAAAAAAAATTAGCGGTGATTACAATGCTCCCCAACGCTAAGTTTGGGCGCTGCGGTGTATCTGTTTTCATTTCGCGATGTAGACCGTTTCATCGGGCGAGGAGGATAGGGCGCGCAGAGAGCCTTTCCTCCTCTCTGGCTTGGGCGATCCGGCGCGGCGCTACTTGAAAGTATTGCTGTCGCTTGCTGCGGAACGATTTCTTGATGTTTTAGATCGTACTCTGTGAAATTTACGCCGTGTCCGTTCATATAAGGTCGTCAGGGAAGCCTTTCGGTGCACCTGTAACTACAGTAGGCGGAAATATGTCTTGGGGGCGCAAAAATGTGACGCGCTTTATCAGCCGTGGTGTATGTATGTGTTGTGAACTATTTTGCTTATATCGGTTTTATTTCAACAAAGAAAACCGGTGCCTCTGTATTAGCAGCATGAAAAGGTAAATCTGCTCACTATCTGATCGCTTGGCGTAGGGAGTAACACATGAAGCATAAGAACGCATGCTCGTGCACGGCCAACCTAAAGCAACCACGAAACATCTATGCGGCAGGCGCTAGCAAATATTTGTGGTGCACTGGCATCGTTCTCGCGCATTTCAAGTCTAGTAGGCTTCAAATTACCATATGTCCACGCTAGCGTTCCTACATGAGGCCGATGGCGCTGCTCAACACAGCGATCACTGCGGTTGGTGATCCAGCACGGTACATATGTAAGCTGTGCGCTTCGGCATTGCCTTTTTGGCCTGCTTACAGCCATAATATATGAGGGATCGCATAAAAAGAATGCGATGCCTATTTTTGAGGACAAAATTTCCGTAATGCATGTGAGTGCGTCGTAGAGAACGGAACGAACACAACCGAAAAAGAAATTCGGTTATCATCCTCTTTCTAGAAAAAGCAAGAGAAAAGGGGCTAACGCCGCAACAGGGCCTCGCATAGTCACGCCGCACAACGTTTATAAATATATAACCGCTGATGCGGTATGCTTGGACCATGCGCTATATAGAACAAAGATGTATGTAATCCAGCACCCACCACTGCTTAGGACGCTCGCGCAGTTCGTAAACAGTCCCTTTGCTGGACAAGCGTAATTCAGGCTGTAAGGTATGCTGCTATCACTTGCCAAAACTATTTTATTCAGAGGCGGAAACCTCATCCATCGAACCAAGTAGTCACGCAATGTAACCTGCAGCGAACAGTTTGAACGCTTGTCAAAGTATAACATCGCAGCTCCTATCGTAGCAGAACGGTACCCACGCTCACGCTGTTAGGATCGTCGCGTATGTTTCATGGCTCCTAAACCGCAGCTTAGAAATAGAGGATGATACTGCAATAAGGTCACTTTAGTGACTGGAACATTCAGAAATACACAATTCATCTCCGAGGCTGATTGGAGACTCGAATATATGCGCGCGCACATCGCGCTGCGTGTTCCGTCCACCTCAACACCAGCAGAAATTCCGGCCATGACGCTTTAAACCACTTCAGCACGTCTCACAGAACCGTTTACCACGTAGAAGACACACGTCATACTAAACAGGCCGCACGACGGCGAAAACAAGCGCCAGAACCTGCCGCCGAGCTTATACCTGCCATGCAAAAGACCGCTTTCACCCAAGCCAGTATGGCGCTGCTCATAGGCGGCGCCACTGCGCTCACAATATGGCGGCGCCTACGAAAAAACGGTCTATATTGGCTGGCGCGGACTACCTGTCTCGTGCGGCACGTTGCAAGCGGAGCGAAATATGACGCGACTGCATCGCTACTCAGGAGATTGCGAGAGACAGTGTGTAGGTGACGCGTGGACGCGACACGAAGCCGCAGCAGCAGCCGCAGACAGACCTCCCAGACAACGTGCTCTAATCTGACGCCATCTAGTAGCGATCGTCACTGCACTACGCTATTCTTCTTGGGCTTTCGCCATACCGTCTTCCTCCGATTCCAGCCTCATGGTACCGCTGTACCATCCAGCTCTGCTTTCCTCCTCGCGTCTTTCAGCGCCGAGGCGCTCCACGTTCTCTTTGATGTGCTCGTTCGCTCGGTTACGCTGACGCGAACGGGCGCCAAAGAGCTGAAACATTTAAGCATTCCAGCGCTATTCCTACTACCCTCACGTCTATAGCGCTGCGCTCCCAAGTACGAGGTCGCGGGATCGAATCTGGGTTCCAGCGGCCACATTTCAGTGGGGGCGAAATGCAAAAACGTCCCTGTCCCTAGGCTCGAGATTGATCCCGAGTGCCCCACTACGGTATGCTTCATAACCAAATCGTGGTCCTCGCACGTAAAACGACAGAATTCATTTTTGTTTCTTGAACCAGCAGTCGCTTCTGATCCTAAAACAGTGTTACTGCTTTTAGCAGACGTAAACTCTGTACAAATCATTCGTCCGGGTTATCTGTTCGCAGGCTGAGGCTGCGGTGCAAAAAGAATTTATAGCACGTGCCTCTCATCCCTTGATTTCAATGACGTACCCTCTCGAGGCACTAGTGTTATGGTATACGTTACATTTAAGCAGCTTTTCTTAACGGAACTTTTATGCCCATAGCTCGCACCATTAGTCAGGGTCAGGTTTTCATTACTCGTATATTTTACGCAATTTAAAGCGATTGTTTTTAAGCCTTTTTAGAACCACTTCATATTTATCATTTTCAGCTTATTGTCTGCAACATTCATTTATATATTGAGAGCCTATCACCATATGCCATGGCGCTATTTGACCCTGTCTGGCCATTGAGCAAATAAAAATTACATATCATTATTATTATGGCGGGGTAGTCTCCTTATGTAAGCATGCCAATTCAATCGCAGCTCCGCGGTGTTCCACTTCAAGCTTAGATTTCTGTACACGACTGGAAAAATTGTGAATATACGTCGAAGTACAATGCGTTTTTAAAATCGGCCCAAGAACTGGGGACAATGCCATGCCGCAATTGTACATTATCGGCGTTTGGCTCATTTTCGTAATAGTCAGCCATGTGATGCTTTGAAAAATCGCTCTGCGTACATTGACACGAGAGCCACTCCGCCCATCACAAGGCAAAAGTGAAATATTGGCTTTATTTTCTGAGCTGCAAAAGGCATGTGTCCCTATATGTCATTAACATAAAGCCAAATCACATCTCTACAGGTAGACGCCAACTAGATTCGAATTTGTAAGAAGTATTAGCGATCATTAGTGTTACGTCGTCCACCTAACGCACGCGTCACGATTTGTGGTCGAATGTTAAGGCTATTGATTTGAAACATTCAGAACACTTATAATTGATGAACCACCGATGATAATACTTGTTTTAGCAGCAGCAAAGTCTCCTACGTAAATCACACTTATGGTGAAACATTAAAATGAAGCCTAATTGCTTATCCTGCAAGTCCCATCACTAAAGAGTCAACTCGCATGCAAATGACATGTCAGAATGAATTGATGGATGCGTAAAGATCTGGGTGGTATTGCGAGCTATATTGCTCGCAATATACCTCGAAACATGTACAGAATATGTCTCTACCAAACATTTACTCGCGCTAAGTTTGTGAACTTTTCAAGCGGCACTATATCTTGCATGTGCGGCAGTGTAGCAGTAGTGCAACGTCGCAAATCCCTACTAGACTTAGTATGTGTTGCGCTTACTTCCAACAAAAATTTTACTTTAGCAATTTTTACTGAAGAAAGCATTGCATTTCAGGTCATAATACCTCCGGCCACTCAGTAACAAAATGCAATTTAAAAAGAACGGCGATAGGGACAGTGCTCCTTCTGTCCGTTTCTTTTCGTGTCCTTTATATGCGCTAAATTCACACATGTTTCACTGCCTGATTGTCGTTCAGTATGAACCAACTAGCCAGCAGCTCGTACTACTGAGAAAGGATTCGGTGACGCTTGCACAAGTATGTAGCAACACTGGGGAACTGTCAAACAGTCTCCATACGATATAAATGTACGTCTTGGCGGCTACTAGCATTCTAACCGAAATGCTATCCTATTGTGGATCTTCCAGGACCAAGGTCGAAGGAACATCTTTGTACGTTCCCTTCCTTACCGCCCGCGTACGCGGTGTTTCATGTTAACAATGATGCTACTTATGGGAGACTATACTTACAGATTTTATTGTTAGTGCGAACACTTTTTGTGAAACAGCGAACAAATATTACTCAAACTACACCAAAACAAATTATTCCGATGCCGAGGCAGACTCATTTAAAAAAAAACAGTTTGTGAATACTAGCAAGTCGTTCAATATTGGCACCATAAACATTGGAGGTACCGACTTTATAGTACATTTTTACGTTCACGAGTGACGGCAAACTGTCACGAAGGTCCAGTTCAGCGTTTCAATATGTGAAACTAGCGTGTATCATTAAATACCCGGAAAAAAGTATTCGTTACTTTTACCTGATCACGCTAGCGGCCCAGCGAAACACGGCTGTCTGTCCAATCCCCGCGTGACGTAAAAAGATGCGTGACTTAAGTGGCCATCGCACTTCGCGCTGGTCCTCATCTTATTCCGATTGGCTTCGAGCGCCTTTCACGATTAGCTACATATTCGCTTCGGACACCTTTGTGATGCTGTATAGCCAATATTCACTTCACGGCACCTCAAAAATTCGTCTATTCCACACTGTGAAGTCGCGTTGAATACAATGACATATATCCACAACGTACAGTAAGGAACGTCATGGCGGCACCCTTACAAGCCTCGAACCTTGTTCAGCATGCGGGATTAGTGGAGGATTGCACCGCTGAGCTCGGGCTCCACCTTCTCGAGTTACACGCAACCATTGCAATATCGCTAAAACAGCCAATGGGCTCAAAATTCAATCATACGTCACCGGCAAGGCCTTCCACTTTTACCTTACGTTGATCTTTGAAAATTGCGAATCTTAGAAAGAAATTGACAAGGAAAGATCAATAAATGTAAAGTATACATCTTTGCACCATCCATGTATTTTTGATCAGCTAGAAACATATGCATCGAGGAACCGCAACGAGAGCATGATGATCATCCTACTTGAAATAAAACGGAACGTTGGATTAATGTACGACTTCGGTGAAGAATGCTGCTCCCACTATTGTAGCCTTGCACTCGCGATCATGTGGTTGCTCACCGCTATCTGCGAGGGCTGAGGTAAGAATAATGCATAAATATGTAATTTCGCACGAATGGCAGCATATCGCATAAGCAAAGAAAACAAAAACAGTTTTTGCCGAACCTCACTTGGTTTGCTTGACAAGGAATTCACCTTTCTGCAGCGGAAATTTTTCTAAGTGCTGGAGAGCTCGGATTTCACAAACCAACTACAGGCCGTCCAGAGGGCCCGCGACGTCGCGGAGAGTCCCCACCTCCCTGTCCCGTCGTGGGCGGAGCCACCAACTTGATCGGGGAGCCTTCGGTTCCCCCCAATCGAGTTCCTCAGGACACTCTAATAAAGTTCTTGTCACTGTCACTGTCAGCTGATATAGAAGGCTGCGGCAACTCATTCCACGGGCACTTGTGTGCTTCTTTGTATTTGAGTGAATTAATCGACAATTATAAGCGACAGCGGCGGGTCGCTTGTGTTGCGTGTCATTTGTTGTATACGTCCTCCTTCTTGCACGCTGTGTACATCAAGAGAAAGCATTAACAACTTGTCAAAGTCGCAGTTTTATTGCATGATCATCGTCATTCGCCCGAAAATCGGCATCTTGTACATAAATACTTGAGGAATTTGCCTTATCGCCAGTATTTCAGAATCACCACGCAAGAGCAAGACAGGCACGAACACGGAACTACTAAAACACAAAGGAAAGACTGCGCTCAGCGAACGTAACGAACACTTGTTGGTACTTGCAAAACCAAATCGGCAATCCCGCCTTACTTCAGCGCTGCACACAATATTTTGTACGTCCTCGGTCCGCCATGGCACTCATATGATTGTCGAAGCTGCTCATGCATTCCGTTCAGCATCTTGCATGCGCAGGCAAACAACCTGGTTTCCAGTCTCATGACGCTTTTTGGAAGCGTTTCACAATGTATACTTCACAGGATTTCTGCATCCAGCTACGTCTTTTTTATAGTTCCGCTAATCTCTTATATGCTAACGGGGCTCGCGAACATGGCTTTTTTCCCGTCATTGGCTAATTTGTCCTGTGGAATAATTCGCCGATATTAGAAGCAAAAAATACCGGAAGCCCCAGCTTTATTGCACGTTAGGAACCCTTCTTCAGAAAGAGATCAGAATCACATTTTGTTAATGTATACGAAGTTATTACAACATGCAGTATACAGGAGAAGTCCCGGAGACGGAAACTGAATTGGGACTTCCTGCACATGGTATATACGAAGAAAAAGTAAACCTAGTTAACGCAGCAACAGCAATGAATTCTTGTTTGCGCCTGTTTCTTATTCCTGATTCTGCCTCTATGGCGACAAATTTACTGGTGACTTGTACGTCCACATGCAATAGAGTCCGAAGTGGTGATCAAATATGAACAGCATCTTGGAGGCTGCAGGCAAAAGAAGGAGAAAGCCTCAGTTACCATGGTGGAAGCATGGGTGAGTTTGTGATTCATGTATGACTAAGAACAGTGCACAAAACGCTCCATGACAGAAAACACACACAACACTGTTTTTAGTGTGCATTTCTTTCATTGGTGTCTTTGTGCGGGCTGTGCTTTGTGAAGTTACGATTAAATTTTCTGCCAGCTACTACGTAATAAACAAAGTAATTTTATTATGTATCGAATGATATTAATCCAACTGTATCAACGGAAGTACACTTGCACTAATTTGCTGCGAATTTATCGCAGTGTATCATACGTGCCGACACAGCCAAAACTGCTTATTTTTTATATTGTACTCCATGTTAGGAATTTTAGCAACGTGGCAAAATAACGAGAGCCTTGTTTGAATTGCCTTTGAAGAGCAATGACTTCATTATCATCTTCCACTTTGAAAAAAAATGACTACAGCAATCTGTTTTACCCGCCTTGCACCAGAAGAAATTTAAAGTTGAAAATGCGAAGCAGTGTTTTTTTACTCACCGGTGCACACACCCAGAAGCTGCAAGGTTAATGCGCTTTCTTGGGTAGTTTCCAGACAAACTATGCTCGGTTCCAGCGACGAAATTTCACGCTAGCTTGCACATTTTTTTCAAGGAACCCGTCATTACGCGGCTAGACGCGGCAGACCATTGACGACGGAAGCCGTGTATGTACCCATTACGCCAGTGAAACGCCGCAGCTGATAAAATTCACAGTCCTTAAAACATGATCATCTGGTAGCGGCTATTGAAAGTCGGATGCATAAGCTGGCTGAGATATTATTGTTGTCTAATTAAGATGAACCTGCGTGATGCTGCACAAAGAAAATGACCTCCCCGTTGGCAAATATAACCGCCGTACAATTTGAATCAATAAACGGCACGTACTGCAATCGATACCAGTGGGCTGCTGCTTATCACAGGTCAGTGAGGTCTGAAAACCTTTATTCAAGTAATAAAGCACAGGCTTTAATAACGTAAGTTTAATAAAAACAATTGTCTGTTTATTTTGCAGAATGTTACCCGTTAACTATGTTTGACGGTTATGTGTACATTTATAGATCAAATATTGAGCTTCGTTGAGCGCCCCTAGCATAAAAACTAAGAAGTAAAATAAGCGCCCAAATTACAGTAGCTCCACTCACGCGCTTATGCTGGAACGCACCGCGGTTGATTTTTCGCCCTCTGTGGCCATCGCTAGAACTTGAGTTTGTGCGGGGCCTGCTAGTAGCTTGTTTCAAGCGCAGAACAGCTTGTAGCTAGGACCGTATTCATAAACAATTGCTGCTAAAATGTCCGTTACTGTTATTTATTGACGTTACAGAATGAAATCTGGATAACTTAAACATACATGGGACAGTATCGTGATTTTTGTGCGTCGCATCCACAGAAGAACATGTAAACGATGGGAACGTGCCGGATGCATCATCTGGCGTGCTGCGACGCAAACGGCATTTCCTCCTAGCCCAACCGCGAATTTATCGGGCTGTCGCGGCCTAGCAGATTCCTCTCCTGAAATACCTTGTGTTTTTCTCCACGCCCTCGCGTCACCCACAAGCTGCCTCTCGAGATCTCCAGAGCAGCGAGGCAGTGGTGCACCACTTCGCTCTGTTCGCAACATGGCTCACGAGAGAGATGTACCGCGCCAGGCAATACATCGCGATGTGAAAACACGTACACATCTGCGCTCAAATTTTGCATTAGGGAGTTTCGTAGTCGTTGTTTTTTTTCTTGTTCTGGCTGCGACATTTTATCAAATGAATGGCTGTGCCATTGGCGCTGAGGCACACAGACGTGCTCGAAGCACCTGTAGATTAAACAATATAGATATTCAAGAGCTAAATTCTTTAATTGCGACAACAATATAATGCTTGCCATACGAGTTATCAATGTATAGTTATAAAAAACGGCAGTGCATAATTTGCCGGCTTAAGTCTTGTTTTTTAGCAAAAGCGGTGATCTATCTTTCTCAGCAACCTGTGAAGAAAGGTGTCATCTCTGGTACATTGTTTTCTGCATATTCACTACAAAATTACAACGAAACATTTTAGTTAGTAGTTTTAAAGTCTTATTATTTGATTTCAACCGTGAAGGATCGGCAAGACATCTGCATGTTTTCTGAAAGCCTCAAATCAGTGCCAGAATGCCATAATCAGTGCCAGGCACCCTCCGTTAGCCAAACGCTCCGCAGCGTGATGGTGATGAAAGATGACTGACCGCCGAGCAGCTTTGCTCGTCAGTGTTTGTTGGTACCGTGACCAATGTTGACTACCGAGCCAGGTGGGCTAACGAAGATTATGCCCGCCGGGGCTTCACATGCTTATTACAAAAGAATAGTTTTGTCAGCGTATAAAGTTGTAAACATAGGCGTACTGAATAAATTAACAAGCATGGTGCCAGCGCGCACAGGAAACATGAAGGCAACATGCTCGACGTAGGCGTGAGGAAGCGTGAGGAACGGAGGCGCGAGGAAACGCGGCAGCAGCAGCGAGTGAAGTGACTTGTGCTGACTATCGCTTCAACGCAGACTGAATGCTGAGAACGCACAGCACGCGGAAAACTACGAGACGCCGTCGCACATACTGCGCGCCCAACGCAGATCGTCCTCGAGATACGACGGCGCGACCGCGCGCAACCACCACATGTGCAGTTGCACCCGGAATAGCCCTCTCTTCCCTCCCACAGGTACCTCGAAACGTTGGTTTCCTCGAGCGCCACGGACAGCGAACCCACTTCCCTAGCTTTCGGCCTTTCACTCGAACATACAGCGTAGAACCAGTGACGACGACAGTGTTATCGTCCTTGGGCTTCATACGAAAGGTCACGGTGACAGCGAGGGCAGAAATGTGGCTAGAGTGTCAATATAGCTACTATGGCAATGAAATAATGATTGAAATTGTGTAAATCGAGAAACTTACTTGCCCAGGATTCAAAGCAGCAGGCTGGCAGACACGTTCGAAATAAACATCAATACGCAACGACAAGCAGTAGAAGGGTTGTGTAATGGCATACATGAAGGAAGGCAAAATCTAATCTGCGTATGCACAATGGAAGAGAGCCGATACTGCGTCATTCATGGTGCGTCGGTGCATCCACGTAAGGCAACTGTTTAGGCAAGAGTATCATTTTTGGTGCCTCCAAATTTTGGACCACGAGTGAAACCGAAATATTTCAAGCAACGATTAGTCAACGTTTCATCAGTGAACGAACGTTTATGCTCAAATAATGTCGAATTGGTACATTACGCTTTCTCTCCTACATAAAAGACTCCGGACACTTAAATTAACTTTAGTAATTGCGTCACTTCGACATACTGCGAAGCTGTTGCTATGATTCACACATCACCTGATAAGGCTTTTCTTGCGGAACGACTTTTTTTGTCCATGTACCAGGGCAGGACATAATTACTATCTAATTGCCGGACGCATTGATAAGGTGCCCGCCACATTGAGCTTCCCGAAAGTCACGCTCTGAGTGCGACATTCGTTCTCAGTTTTATTTTTCGCGCTTACATACACTTTCTGCATATAGTCTTTATTTTCCCCTTTAACAATTAGTTAAGTGTAGGGCATAGCCTACATGTAAAGGCTTAGGTTACCTTCTCAGCATTTCCTCTTCCCTCTCTATTGATATCCGTGTAATGCAATATGTGGTCACAAGATGTATATTGGCCAAATACACCAATACATGTTTTATATTCAAGTGATCGCTAAGCAGGCATGAGGACTAGGAATAGCCTTCTACGAACAGTTAACGACATTCTGCTTTGTATGACGGTTGTCTCGCAACAATGATTCTTCCCACTCAGTACTCTGGAGAATATGCCTATCGTCTGATACCTTCTACCCAAAATATGGAAAAGGTTTATCTCGAATGGGCCCATGAGTTTTACTTATTCATGAAATCACAAACCTAATAGGCCAGGATATGAGGGAGCGCTCTTTCACAGTATCTGATAGGCGTCCAGAACGCGTGTCTCTAGAACACTTTTTTTGTTCTTTTATTTTGAGTGACAATATTTCATGGTAGCTACGTTATCAAGCACGTGACCATCTCCAAAGTTAAGGCCCGCATTTACGTTCCCGTGGCGAAGCAACGCCCATTAGTTTAACCAGGTCCTTTCATGTAGCGCGGACTTTCACTGCGACGCTGCGCCAAATACATCCGACCGCAACGGCTACCGCGACGCTTTTGGAGCCTAGTCTGCCCGGCTAACCAGTTCAACTTAAAAGCGGTTACACCTGTCATATCTAAGAGGACACCGCAGCACCAGTGTGAAAGCGAACAAGGCGCTCACGGCTTTGGCTTCCGTGGCTCTGTACGACAGCATCCCTTTTACACAAGCCACCGACCGACGCCCTACCCGAAGTCGAGCATCCCCAAGCCGCTTTCAGCATTCGCGATGACATCTGCAGACTTGGACGTGTTGTGCTCCCACCTTTCGAGCATGTCAGCAGATACACTGCATCGTTTGGATTAGGAAAGGATTTGTCTGCCACGAGTCACAGGAATGTCCGTCGCAGAGGGCGTCAGCGCTATCCGCGTCCACCTGGAAGCTATAACCCCCGTGGAGAAACGTCTGTTGCATATGGCCTTGATATACTCCTGCCTGATGGTGCTACGCGTGATACAGCCGTGGGTGCTTTATCGTATGGACCATAGAGTTGGGAACTGCCGTGCTCTTTTCCGCGATATGATGAACAATATGCGGCGCGGACGCACCGTAGGGTTTTGCGTCAGGAAAGTCAAACCGTTCGTCTACATCTGCTTGTTGGCCCCGGATGAAGAGGGAGGGACTGAGCACAGGCTTTACTCCTTCTGCATGTGGCCTTCGCTCCGAGGCTTGGCTGTCTATCAACCTCCAGCGGGGCGTTCTGCTTTCCTGACGCGTTCACTCCGAACGTTGTTGCGGTTAGATCCCGACAGGTTCACTTGTGGTTCATATCCCGACGTGGCGCCGGTGGTTGATGCAGCCAGCCGACATTTTCTCGAAGACTGGTAATGACTGCTTCACATGCCTTCTCGAGCGTCACAGCCAGCTTTCCAGTAAGAAATTTGTGATTCTATTAACTTATAGGTCGTGGCCTCAACATAGATAAATTAAAGTCATGTATTGTTTTAAATATGTGTAACAGGGGGTTGGCTTTTGTGCGTGCCTTTCATGTAATTATGAGTACGGTGGCATCTGTAGTCAAGTTTGATACATGTGGTAATACATGGTTCAGTATTTATGCGCGACCAAGAATCAACCTGTTTTGCCAAGTAACCCAAAGCAAGACCTGACACCTTTGCAAACATTTCTTCCATAACGAATTACGGAACCGTAATTCGTTTTCGAATAAATGTTTGCAAAGGTGTCAGGTCTTACTTTGGGTTACTTGGCAAAACAGGTTGATTCTTGGTCACGCATAAATACTGAACCATGTATTACCACATGTATCAAACTTGACTACAGATGCCACCGTACTCATAATTACATGAAAGGCACGCACAAAAGCCAACCCCCTGTTACACATATTTAAAACAATACATGACTTTAATTTATCTATGTTGAGGCCACGACCTATAAGTTAATAGAATCACAAATTTCTTACTGGAAAGCTGGCTGTGACGCTCGAGAGGGCATGTGAAGCAGTCATTACCAGTCTTCGAGAAAATGTCGGCTGGCTGCATCAACCACCGACGCCACGTCGGGATGCGAACCGCAAGTGAACCTGTCGGGATCTAACCGCAACAACGTTCGGAGTGAACGCGTCAGGAAAGCAGAACGCCCCGCTGGAGGTTGATAGACAGCCAAGCCTTGGAGCAAAGGCCACATGCAGAAGCAGTAAAGCCTGTGGTCAGTCCCTCCCTCTTCATCCGGGGCCAACAAGCAGATGTAGACGAATGGTTCGACTTTCCTGACGCAAAACCCTACGGTGCGTCCGCGCCGCATATTGTTCATCATATCGCGGAAAAGATCACGGCACACTGTAAACACAAATGAGCCCGTATGGGCGTTTTAACAGTTGATATGCCATTTTTCCCCTCTAGCCTAAAATGAGTACTCCTACGAGAAGAAGTAAAATAAGCTAGAACCATTATACCCCCGGCCCCACTTGAAGAGCCATTACGGTTATAAAATGGGGGTTTTCAAGGAATAACGGTGGCGTACGGGAAAGTGGGAGTGTTGAAATACACCCATATCTGACATGAGCCAAATAGAGAAAAGAATAACTCAGCCATGACCAACAAGGCAGGCAGCCGCAGCGACAATTTCAGTAGGATTATTTCTGCAGTCAGATTCGAAATATCCCGCGCAATGTGTGTCGGCGCTGTTTTTCTGTTCGGAGTGGCCGCGCCTTGGTGCTGCAGAGGACGCCGAAAATCGGAACTACGCGCGGAGGAACACAAGCCTTCGGAGCGCTCGCGCGCGCGCGTTGAAAGCTGCGGTTGAGCAGCCATTTGTCAGCGGCTGGACATTCTTCTAACGTGGTTGATGTGTCACACTGCTTTGAACCCTCAAGAATCCACGGTAAGTGACTTTGAACGGTTATTACACGTTCTATGAGTGTGCATATGTTCTAAGTGAGGAGACGCGCTGGTATGACTTATTGAAGGTCTCAGTACAACATGGCGCGACAGTTGGCCGTCTAGAACCATTTTGCGCGATCACTGTGTTTCTTCGAGCTTTGTCGTAATCGAGGTGACTTGAGTGTTTAGGGTCAAGCGAGTGTACTTAAACATTAGAATTTTACATGAGGGACTGTGCCGCGTCTTTCATAGGGTGGATGTGAGCATTCGACATGTTCCCCGAAGCGCAAGCCACTACCATAATAGTTATGTGCAGTGCGAGGTGAGCTAAGCTTCGCCGCCTAACCGCGGCCTGAAAATGTGGCGGCTCGTAAGGGTTAAGTGCGGTGCGCGTGTGTGAGTGTTTGTACAGCGATCATTTGAGCGAGAACCGGCGGCGCTTCTTTGTGCGCGGTATCTGCTAGCTGGCGCGTACGCGGCGCCAGTCCCCTAGCTCGTGCGATTGTGTGCAGTATGTCGCTCACTAAGCGCGCATTGTGCAGATTTGCCAGTACGCTCCGTGCTATCGTCTGTGTCTCTTCGCGCCCACGCCGCTGATTGTGCCGGGAGTGTGCGACTGCGGCGTGTAGCATGTAGAGCCTGCGCCCGTCGACTTTGATCTACGGGCGTGAAATGTCGGCGGCGCGTTTGTGGTAATAAAAGCGTGTGGTGAGCTTCCAACGGCACTACGGGTCAACGCCGCATGAACTGCCGGTCAGAGTATAAGAAACGCTTTATAGTTTATAGTTAGCGTACTGCTTGGCGGTAACAGTGTCCTTCTTTGATTCAGATTACTGGATACGCCGTCACTTGAACCTCGGCGGCCGGAGCAGGTGAGTACCAGTGGCGCCGGCACCTCGGCGGCCAGAAAACGATGCCTGTGCCATGACGGGATATATCAATTTACGCGATAGAATCGCCGGCGAGGGCTCATACGGGCGCGTCGCTCCAAGGCTGTGTTCTTTGCTGGAGGCCGCCACTACGCCTGCCGTGCACATACTACGCTACATCTATACAGTCGATGCTTGTACAATGTTGTTATTCAACAGCTGGCGCTGTGCACTGGATACCTGGACTTGTTTAATGTTTAATTACTTTGCTGCTTTGCCGTTGCGTATTGGGTACAGATATTGAGTTTTGAATTCTAGGTGCCAAATTCACACAAAAAAGTGGCGCTTTTCAACTCAGGATCATAACACACATCATAGCATCATCCTATATTGCACGAATATTAATAACAAAATTTCTACTGCTGGTGAAAAAAGGCAGACCGATCAACCTGTATCTGTGAGAAAAATGTGCTTGAAGCCTGCCATCGTCTATTATAAAAAGGTAATACCTTGGTATTCAATGTCAGTAACAGTCATAAGTTATGCATCCTTTTGTGTGAAATTGTCTTAGAAGCCATTCATTGTAAGGGATCAGTAAACATCTCATAGCTTAAGTAGTGCATAAGTGTATGAGTTAGGCAAAGGTTTTAGTTTGTAAAGAGCAAAGCCATTAAGGTATAAAATTTTGGCAAGCTTAGTTTAACAATGAGCTGACATATATACAAAACCTAATGTAGCAGCAGATGCTCTCCAAGATAAACTGGCGACCAGCTTTTTCGTGGTCCATGTGATCATTGTAGTGTCAACTTTTTCTCTTTTATTTCAGGACTGTGGTTGTGGCCGTTTCGTTGCCAGCTCTGAGGATGAAGCAGCTTCATAAGCGGAGATCAGTCGCCTCCCATCAGTTTCCCTTTTCAGCAATAGAGGTCTTGGTATGCTCTTACCTAGAGTTTACTTTTATTACTCTATATGTTTTAAGTGCAATGGCTAGTTTACCGGCATCACCTAGAGTGATTGGTGTGACACCTATTCCATGGGACGTATGCAGGTTATCCCACGTAACTTTAGCAAACTTAAAGAAATATGCATGTGTTACCTAGCTGCACAGAACCTAGGTAATGTTGTTTCCTGTCTCTTGGAAATACTTAGATTTTCTGCATTTTGCCTAGTTACCTAATTATTCTTAATCAATTAATCAACTCAGATATTATAATTAGATAAGAAGTCTCAATTATAAAATTGTAGTGCAACGTGAACATTTTCCAGTACAGCTTTCTGTGGCTCAATATGTGCTACATAACGTGTTTGTAGGAGCACGAAAGAAGCCTGAGAATCCCGCAGAGTGCCTTGAGTGTGTGTGTGACAGCACCTGTGTTGTGTTGTTCCTTCAGTCCTCACCCGCCGTGGTTGCTCAGTGGCTATGGTGTTGGGCTGCTGAGCACGAGGTCGCGGGATCGAATCCCGGCCTCGGCGGCCGCATTTCGATGGGGGCGCAATGCGAAAACACCCGTGTGCTTAGATTTAGGTGCACGGTAAAGAACCCCAGGTAGAACGACTTTGAAAGAAGTTTATGAGTGTTCTTTTTTAACTCTGATCTGTCTGCTGAGATCAAGTCATGTCAGCTTTTAATGAAGCAACGTTCAGGTTGGAAAACTGCAAGGCTGTGTGGGTACTCAAACAGCATCAATGCTTCTGATAGCTGAAGTTGCTCCATGACATCAAGGCAGAAGCAAATGACATGGCAAAGGAAAGGTTGGTGGACAAAGGACTCTTGGTGGCAATTATGTAGGTTCAAGGGCTATTGCACTGAGTAAGAAAATGTGTTCTCGATACAGCGTGAACATAGTGTTAATGCTGAAGAACAAACTGGCACCATCTGCCTAGTCCTACACAAGCACGTGCACAGAAAGGGACACCGTTGGCCTTGAGGGCCACCACTAGAGAGATCAGCTGCTATCGCTATTACATAGAATGTGACATTAGATGACTATAGTTCACACCTTTGCTGCAGCTCGCTGGCTGGGCAATTGAAGCTTTGATTGTAAGGTTGAAAAGTTTCAATCTCAAGGTGACAATTTAGTTGCCAACTCTTACAGCATGGTTCACTACTCAGTGATGCAGTGCTGGACGCATTCGACCAAGCCTGGTGCGAGTTCTCATGAGTGCCTATGTTCAAGTTGCCGCTAGATACTTAGTTGATAAAGTCACTGAAAACGAAATATGGTCATCGAAAGAGTCATGAAAACGATGCACGCAAGGTTTGTAGTGTGCTCACTTGGTATGACATTATTCAAAACACCCTGTGTAGATGTTCCAAAAGGACTTCTTCGTGGCCAAGTTGGTGCTTAGATTTCCAAGGTATACTTTGTGGCACAAAATACATTTCTTGAAAGGGACAGAAGAAAGGAAGACAGTGAAGTGCCAAACTACCAACTGTTTATTGACAGCCTGAACAAACGTATAGAAGAAAATACAACTTCCGCTCAAGCGCAGGGAGCTTAGGTGCGACAGAGCAGCATGGTCGCGATAACATACTTTGGATGCAGCACATTTCTGCGGAAAAAAGCACATTTCTGCAGATTTCTGCGTAACTACAAGGGAGTTGTTGGAAGCATTTTATATTAAAAAGAAAGGGTCTGATTGTGTCAGCGATACATCTATCGTACTATATTCCGCAGAAATGTGCTTCATCCAAAGTATGTTATCATGGCCATGTTGTTCTGTCACACCTTGGCTCCCTGCGCATGAGCGGAAGTTGTATTTTCTTCTATACGTTTGTTCAGGCTGTCATTAAACAGTTGGTAGTTTGGCACTTCACTGTCTTCCTTTTTTCTGTCCCTTTTCAAGAAATGTATTTTGCGCCACAAAGTATACCTAGGAAACCCTGCGTAGAGATGCTGGCAGAAGTGCAGCAGATGTGTGGATTGAGGAGAAAAATATAAGCTGTTCAAGTTCCACATATAACAGACTGATAATAAATTGTCGTTCAGCATGAACTCTGACAAAAAGGGCAAGCCAGTCGGGCATTTGTCGTGGGGAGTGCCCCCACGACAAATGCTATAAAAACAGTAGGGTTATTGCAGCAAAATTGCCTATAGCTCTTTTGTGAAAGATCGTGCCAACTGAATAACTAATATAAAAGCATCAAGTTGCTCCAATAAAAGCCTTTGTTACACTACACACCAGACTGGGATGTAAGGTCTAGGTTGTTTTGGAGCCAAGATGCCCACAAGCAATGCTTAAAACATGTAAACACTTGGAAGTAACTGTGAATAAACTGCTGCCACGACTAAACTGCTGATTAAACTGATTAACACTTCACAGCTGGTATCACACAATGTTGTTTTCTATGCCACGGAAAGATTACAGCACGTGGGGGCACAATTATTCTAGAGGCCAATACAGACGGGTGCCAGCAAGCATGGACTAAAGATTTTCCCATGTGCATTGATGTAGTCTACCACCTTTGGTTTTCTTTGGGGCACAGTCATATTGGAGTAACAATTTTCTGCCTGAATATTCATCGCAGGGATCACTGCAGCCAGCTAAAGCGAGTTTCTTGTTCACACCTTGCCACAGATGTAGACTTGACCAATTTTTCTAGGCAGATTTGCTGGGTTCAAGAAAGAACACAGAGTAACTTAAAAACTTTATTTCTTCAAGATTTAAGGTGTGGGGCCAGGTGTTAACCATTGTTTTAAAACTTTGACCAAACCGGGAAAGATTCTTTTTTGAAAGTCTTCTCATATCAGTTTGATATACTAGTCCCTGGCTTAGTATGCGTGCGTGTGCTGTGGCTTTTTCTTAGTCTGTTTAAAAGGTCGTTTTCCTTTTGAGTGTTCCAGTCGCAAGGAAATCACAAATATATTTTGATTTCAGCAACCTTTGTCACCTTACACAATTCCTTTACATGTTGCAACCAAGCTTATTCTTTAAACACATGCCTTTCTTTCAGCATGAAAAAAACATCTTAGACGAAACAAGGCAAAAATGGCTGCTTATACATTTGTATGATATTCCAACTGAGAGGGGTGAGAAGTAATAAAATGTTCTACTTTCATAATTTTTCTACCATGTGCATAACATTTCTCAATAGGAATGAAGCAATGAATAAAGGGAAAGTCAGACATCCACCCGTTCGTAGCAATCGCTACAAAGGAAACCCATACGGATTCCTCGAAAGAAAGGCCTCATAGTTGAAGGAAAATTCGTCCTGGTCCGGGACTCGAACCCGGGACTACCGCCTTTCCGGCGCAGCCGCTCTACCATCTGAGCAAACCAGGCGGCTAGCAGATGGCAGGGCGAAGTCGAATTTGTCGACAACATAAAGCAAAGGCAAAAGTTTGACGTAGTAGTTCTGCGGAAACCCACAAGGTGGAGAGAAGTAATGAATAAAGGGAAAATCCTGGTTAGCTCAGATGGTAGAGCGGCTGCCCCGGAAAGGCGGTGGTCCCGGGTTCGAGTCCCGGACCAGGACGAATTTTTCTTCAACTATGAGGCCTTTCTTTCGAGGAATCCGTATGGGTTTCCTTTGTAGCAATTGCTACGAACGGGTGGATGTCTAATTTTCCCTTTATTCATTACTTCTCTCCACCTTGAGGGTTTCCGCAGAACTACTTCGTCAAACTCTTGCCTTTGCTTTGTGTTGTTGACAAATTCGACTTCGCCCTGCCATCTGCTAGTCGCCTGGTTAGCTCAGATGGTAGAGCGGCTGCGCCGCAAAAGGCGGTGGTCCCGAGTTCGAGTCCCGAACCAGGACGAATTTTTATTCAACTATGAGGCCTTTCTTTCGAGGAATCCGTATGGGTTTCCTTTGTAGCGATTGCTACGAACGGGTGGATGTCTGACTTTCCCTTTATTCATTGCTTCATTCCTATTGAGAAATGTTATGCACATGGTAGAAAAATTATGAAAGTAAAACATTTTATTACTTCTCACCCCTCTCAGTTGGAATATCATACAAATGCATAAGCAGCCATTTTTGCCTTGTTTCGTCTAAGATGTTTTTTTCATGCTGAAAGAAAGGCATGTTGGGGCGAGCAAAAATGGCATGTGCAATAAAGATAAGCACAGATGTCCCGTCAGTGTTGCTGTCAAAGAAGAAATTGTGATATAGAGCGACTGAGCAAAATAACTAAATGCGTGCTTGCCGAACTATAGCTGGCATTTGCACCTTGATTGTGACTTAGCGACCAGAAGAAATTTGTTTTGTCTTGTTCTTTTTCTGTTAAAATTTATTTTTTTCTTTGTTTACTTTCGTTTGGGTTTTGTAGCTATATCATGTGCACATGTGACCAATAATGCCATCTGGAAGTTAGTGGTTGTTGGTATTTCTCACTGCCTGTCGTTTGTTCAGTGTGTACTAAAGTCAAAAGAGCACCAACCAGTATAAACCAGTGTGTTGAATTTGTTTTCTTGTGTTAGTGCAAATGATCTGACTGGTTGTGTGTCCAAATAAACAATTAGATTATCAAAACAAAGTTCATCAGAACATGTCATTTGTTCTACTTATAATTACCTTATTTCAACTGCAGAACCCACATGTTCAGGCATATAGATTTAAGTAGAACAAGTCTTTTTGCGATTGTTAGTTCTGAACAGGTGAGAGCAGTGCTAAGGACACAAAGTGAGTCCACATAGATAAATGGCATGGTGCACTGTGCACGGACTTGATAATTGATGTTTTTGCAACAGACAAGCAAATAAGTATCTAGTAACACCTTGTCAAAGGCACGAAAGCACATAAAGAAGCAGGGGTTGGCCACATACAAATGTGCCTTGGTTGTAGGTTTGTTAACATGCATGCCACTTTCCTGTAACTTCAGAATACAGGTGCTGCACTGACACATACATCTCTTTTTTGTTATTATGCGAAGCATACTAGCCGCACAACCATGCTCTTCCTTGCTGCGCCGCGTGCGGCCGCATAGCCACCATATCACGTCATAACAGCTGCAAAAGCGGAGGCTCAACTCGTGCGCTCTCTTGCGGCCGCACAGCTACATAGCCGGGCCTCAGCTCGTGCGCTCGCCTGCATGAGTTGTTTCTTCGTCTAGCCGAACCAAATATAGCCAAGCAACAGCAGTTCACCAGGCTAAACAGTGGTTCAACAACTAAAATAAAGGCTAGTATGCTTCGCATCCTGGGCTTAACCTTATTTAAGCCACAGCCATTTTTTTGTGGGATTTGATTAGTTTCGGGGTTAATGGTTGCTGCTTTCGCTAACATGTTGCACTTGTGATATTCGGGACATCATCTGTACTGTTTACAGTGTATGTACCCTAATGGTCATATAGTGGTGCTTAATCGTGAAGGCTCTCATTCAAAAATTGCCTGGTCTACATATGCTTTTCTTCATGCCAGAAAAATAAGATATACTACGTTTGTGTCAGAAGGAAAGAAAGTGAGTCGTGTCTATTATTGCACATAAATCTATGCTTAGTTGCGTTAACATTTTTGCATATTTCAACAACTTATTTGGTGCATTTCTGTAACATTCACACTCTGGCTTATCCACTTAGGTGTAACGAATAATAAAGGCAGAAAAGTAAAGCATTGCAGTGGATTTAACCTACTGCTGTTGATTCTGTTACCTTTTCGCCGCTTTTCTTTTTGGAAAAGCATATGTACAAAAGCACGTTTTGACCAAATAGGCTCCTCTTTGCGAGGCTTTGCAAGCACCACTATAACGTGACAAAAGCAGTGTGGCCATTTGGTTATACAAATTCTGGTGTATTGGCACCACCAAAAGTAAACGAAGAAAGATATGTACGCATGACACAAGCACCGGATCTCACTTCAAGCTTTAAAATAAGGAAACGCAATATTTAATAACAGGTGGAAACATTATGTGATGATATCTGTTAAAAGAAATTCTTTGTGCAGTGCAACTAATGGATCACTGATACATTTATCATTCTTTTTAAATGTGGCAAACCACAATTACCTTGCGTGTTGTCAGGTCATAATACCTGGCTACAACGCAAGTTTTGTGGAGCACAGGACCGCGGTCATATTCTTTGCAGCATTTACCATTGTGTGAGGGAGGGTTGTTTCACACAGATGACTCATACTGCCTCAATCTCCCTGATTTCGCATTAATAGAGCATCCCATCTGTCCGATGTAGGCACGGCCTTGTGATGGCAGCAGACTACGCAACGCTTGCGGCCTAGCTCACTAGATGCATATTGTGCTTCAAGCCACAACCAACCTCTTTCTTTTTTTGGCTTCTGCCTTTTGTTGCAGCACAAAACACTCCTAACAAGGGCCTGAGAAAAAGGATTTGCGCAACTAAATCAGGCATGACTAGGGAATATAATGAATGAGATGATGAAGTAAAGAAGTGGTTGCAGTTGTTTCGTATGCATTTGCGATTTTCGTGAGTAATTGTGTAGCTGGTCCCTACGGGCAAACATTTTTTTTTGTATGAAACGTGTGAAGAGAGATTTGCTCTGATGAGAAAAAAAGACTGAAGCCAGAAAAACAAACTAAATTGTTTGTTGCGTGCAGCACAATTTGCAGGCGTTGCTCTGTGCAACAGAGGTTATGTACAGTCTGCCATTCCTATCCAGTCATGCTTGCATTGCATAGACACGCATTGTAATAATTTGAGATTGAGGCTAATGAAGTTTGTGTGCAACAACTCTCATCCGCACATTGTGATGCACTGCAAAATAGAGTGCTTCGTTCCAGTGTTCTTCGAAACCCGTTGCCAGAAATTATGAGCAAATGTACATAAGATAATTAAGCTTTGGCAGATTAGCGTGAAAAGGAGAAATGCATCGGTCATTCTCAATTAAATTGCACGAAGAATTTGTTTTTGAATTAATAACGTCACTTCGTGTCACTACGTGTTGTATATGTCTGTTTTCATATTAAAGCCAGAGTTGAGGTTAAGCACTTGTGTCCTGCATGTCTTTGTCTTCGTTTGCTTCTGTGGTGCCATTTACACCAGAGTAAATCCATGACAGGAGCTGCCAGTCCATGCAGTTATACTACATTGGGCTCAGTACGGCTGGCAGCCTGAATGTGACGAGTGCGAAGTAGCAGCAGGAACTTCAGAAGGGTAGAATTTTGTGTCAGTTGGTGGCGCATATTATAGTATGGTGAAGCGCTATAGATGAAACAGTGCGAAGCGAGACAGATGGGAAAGCACTACAGAGAACTGTGAAAGTTTACTGGAAAGTTTTGCTGCAGCAGAACAATGCATCCCTTATCTTGCTGCAGCAAAATTTGCCAATGTTCGTAGTTGTCAGTAGCACTTCCCCATCTACATTACACTTCACTATACACTAATAGCAGTAACAACAGCAACCAACTGACCCAAGCAATAATCAATGCCCACAGAATTGCCAAATTGTAGGAGAAATGTTTCAGTGTAACACATGTTTTGTTAACTGACAAGTGAATGGCACACATATCTGCAAACCGATGATCAGGTGCATTTTTAATGCACATAGATTATTTCGTACAACTGCTTCCTGCATTGGTTTTTTATGGCTTTTAGGAAGCATTCCAAAGTACTTAACTGTTTGACTGTTCTACTATTAAATCTGTAGTCAGCCAGCACTATGTGTCAATACTGTTTACGCCCTTACTTCGTCAGTGTTCTTCGCGCTGTTCCCAACTAAATATGAATACCAAAGAACCATTTTTTTTAATTTTTAGGTTATGAAGAGAATACTCTTAATATGTAATTAATTAGAAAAATTTTCTCCATTTTAGGAAGAAGTCCTGCTGGCCCCAAGCCGGGTGTGAAATGAAGAAATGGCACTCCACATCAATTCATGTTTACTTGTCGTCATAAGCAGTCTGTTAGCTTAATTTTTGGTTCTTCCTATTGAATTCTCAAGAAAGGTACCAACTCTGTCATTCATTGAAAACGAATTTTTGCACTAGGGGACGCAGCCATGCACAAAGCCTTTTAGCTCATTAATATTTTTATTCTTAATGAAAGTGCAGCTCCTGCGTGGAGCAATGGGTTGAATAAGACGAGGGTAAATGAAAAGATGGCGACATTAATTGTCAACAGTTGTCCAATAAAAAAAGTCTCAAGCTGGAGCCAACATCATTGCAAGGGAACCAAATGGCTCCAGCCTGAGACATTCGTTGGTCAACCTGGCAAGTCTCCTTGTGGAACTATTTCCTCTAGCCTGAGACCTATATCCACCCTCGACCAACAATACACCCATACATTTGGCAACCCATGGCAAGGTAACAAATTCACATTGAAAGAAAGAGAATGTAGTGTGCACCCTGGAAGGTAGCATGAACAGTATTTTATTTACTTAATGAAATGCAGGTTTGCTATCCAACTACTTTATTTCGATCCCCATTTTATAACTGGACAGCATGGTTCCTCAGAGATATTTATTCGAAGCTCACATAATTTTGCTCCTGTATGTCCGTTAAATCTGTCCTGGTTGCTACACTACCAGCCCTGTCTGCAATTTCATAGCAGTGTTTTGAGTATGCATCCCAATTCAAAAGAATAGTTAGGCATCTACCTCAGAATGTCTGCTACTGCGTTGCAGCTCGAATTCTATAACTAGGTGGTGACTGTGATGCCATGTGCTTTTTAAATAAGACCAATATGCTATCTGAAGTGCAATTAAATGCAATCTCACATGACCTCAGCTCGGGGAATGACACGATTGGAAACCAATGTGATCAGGAGGATTTGATTTCTGAAAACAAGGCACTTAAACATGAGAAACCAGTACTAATCTCGTCTAAAGATGCTGTTATTGGGTATGATAGGATAGTTACTTGTTCGTGGCTGCATTTGCAGCATGTTACATTGCAGGCTTTATATATTGCACTGGGTACAGTGAAATGTTGCTGCTTGCACAATATTAAACTAAACATGGTAGCCATGCTAAAAAGTCCATGTCGAACACAACTCATCCACTATTAAGGACTGCAGTGGAACCTTCATAAACGAAAATCGCTTAAGCGAAACTGCCGCTTAAACAGGACACTATCCTGATGGTTGGTTGGCTCTCTGCAATGTCTCGCACTAAACAGAATGCCTGGTATATGGAACCAATTTCCCTGGCCCCTTGAGGCTCCATTTAAAGAGTGCCCACTGTAAAAATATAGGGGGGATCCTGTTCGGAACTTTCGCAAATCTAGTCGTAAACAAAACTGCATTTCAGTGGGAGCGAAATGCAAAAGCAACCGTGTACTTAGATTTAGGTGCATGTTAAAGAACCCCAGGTTGTCCAAATTAATCCGGGGTTACTCGCTATGGCACGTCTCATAATCAGCAGGTGGGTTCTGGTTTGTAAAATATGGTTTATTTTTAATAGCCTGCTCGGAAATACAGCCCCATAACTACATTAAATTATGTAGCTTGTTTGTGTGTTGAGTCCCAATTTCTTAATTTAGTACTTTGACATTTATCATATTTGTGTGCTAGTCCATGCAAAATACCACTGATCAGCCTCATGATACAAGCCACTGTTAATTTAGAATGCCTTAGTCAAGCAACTTAAACTTACAGCACATACACCTCAGACGGACCACAAAAGGAACATACGACACATCGAGGCTAACAACTTCTTTATTTCTTCGTCGTCGATGCAATATAAACCCTAGACCACACAACCGTGCAGGCAATCAGATTACGTTACAGAGATCTTACAAATTATCACATAAGCAAACGTAGGAAGTCAAATTCAGATGGGTGCAGGGACAAAGATATCTCACTGATGCAATTATCGCCTTGCCTTTTTATGTGGTAGGCCTCTATGGTAAGCCGCGCATGCTCATTCTTGCTTTTGCCTAGAATCGACATCCCGTCAAGTTGTGCCTCACAATTGTTGCAAGAGTTTGTATGCGCACCAAGGTGCGCTGCTCTATCTACATTGTTGTTTACTTTTTGCGCATGTTCCCTGAGTAGCTCAATGACGCAATGACCTATCTAGCCAAGCTATATCTTACCACATGAGAGTGGAATGGTGTAAACCACGCCGACAGCGCGCGACACGTATGAAGCACTATGCCGAATTTGGCCTCCTCCTCTGCTGTCTCTGCAGTTAAGTGAGCATAGCATTAAAAGCTTGTTCGGCGAAGAAAAAGCCAAAGGAACACTATGCCTATAAGCTACTCCCTTGAGTTGATAAATGACCTTATGTATTTAAGGGACCACGCTGGGAACATGTGCAAAAAAGTAAACAAGAATGTAGGTAGAGGAGTGCACCTTGTTGCGCATGAAAACCCTTACAACAGTTGTAAGACACTACTTGATAGGACGTCGATTCTTGGCAAAAGCAGGAATGAGCATGCGCAGCTTGCCTTAGAGGCCTACCACATAAAAAGACAAGGCGATAATTGCATCAGTGACCTATCTTTGTCCATGCACCCATCTGAATTTGACTTCCTACGTTTGCTTATGCGGTAATTTGGTAGATCTCTGTAATGTAGTCTGTGCGGTTGTGTGGTCTAGGGTTTATATATGCATCGATGACAAAGAAATAAAGAAGTCAGTTAACGCCAGTGTGTGCCGTATCTGCCTTTTGTGGTCCGTCTTAGGTGTTTGCGCTGTAAGTTTAAGTTCAGAATTATGTACCAACTAGGCCCAAATGGAGTTTTACTGTTAGTCAAGCAAGCTCAATATATAGTCTGTGCAAAAGTGTGGAGGGTCAGTGCAAAGTAACAGTTCAAACACATGGCTATGTAGTTACAGTTCAGTATGAAACGAGATAAGATTTCTTAGCATTTCTTTCATTTGCTAATTTCATTGTGTTAGGACATGTAGAATACTAGTAACTGGCATGCATGCTTACAATGTACAGTATTCTTTTTTAAAATCAACACAATTATTTTACTGGGGCAGAAATTTGCTTTCTTTTGGGCCCGAAAGTGAACATATATTTCTCACATTTGGTGTTTAATAAATTTTCTTTGCTGTCAGTGTGTGTCTCGTGCATTTTTCCTTTCAGCAAGTAGCAACTGATCTCGACGGCGTTTGCTGGCCTCGGAGGCACTTCCGGTAACTAGCATTTTCGATAGGACGATTGTATAAAAGCTTCGCAACGAGGGGCTCTGTGATCAGCGAAAGGAAAAAATGAAGACGGGCAGTGACGGGTTCATTCACCATTGGACCACGTGTGCGCGTGACTTGGTCGATTCAGCGGTGGCCGTGTGCCGTCGATTGGACCACGTGTGGCGAGCCCGCGGCGAAATGCTTCGTGGCCGTACGCTGCGCCTATGCAGCAGCAGACGGAATACCGGAGGCCACCGTGTCGGACGCCGGCGTTCGCTCCGAGCAGGTGCGACGCCTGCTCGGGTGGCAGCTCACGGACGGACGGACGAGTTCCCTTGAGCCTTGATCGCCGGCGTTCGACATTTTGGCCTGCGGCGTTCCGTCTGGTGCTGCGTAAGCGCGGGACCCACGCCACCAAGCATTTCGCTACGTGCTTGCCGCACCTAAACTAAAATGCATTTAATTCCTTCACAAAACTCCCATTGTACCTCCCCGTCAAATGGGGGTGAAGGGGGTGAAGTGGGCGTATTACGGTACCCCCGTTGTGTGCCCAATTAATGCCCATGTCAATGGGAGTTTTATCGTACGCCCATTCAATGGGAGGAAAAAGATGTACAAAAGGGAATGCGCTAGAGGACAAGCAAAAACGCCCATCTGGGTGTTTTTTTGTTTACAGTGCAGTTCCCAACTATATGGTCCATACGATAAAGCACCCGCAGCTGTATCACGCGTAGCACCATCAGGCAGGAGTATATCAAGGCCATATGCAACAGACGTTTCTCCACGGGGGTTATAGCTTCCAGGTGGACGCGGATAGCGTTGACGCCCTCTGCGACGGACATTCCTCTGACTAGTGGAAGACAAATCCTTTCCTCATCCAAACGATGCAGTGTATCTGCTTACATGCTCGAAAGGTGGGAGCACAACACGTCCAAGTCTGCAGATGTCATCGCGAATACTGAAAGCGGCTTGGGGATGCTCGACTTCGGGTAGGGCGTTGGTCGGTTGCTTGTGTAAAAGGGATGCTGTCGTACAGAGCCACGGAGGCCAAAGCCGTGACCGCCTTGTTCGCTTTCACACTGGTGCTGCGGTGTCCTCTTAGAAATGACAGGTGTAACCGCTTTTAAGTTGAACTGGTCAGCCGGGCAGACTAGGCTCCAGAAGCGTCTCGGTAGCCGTTGCGGTCGGATGTATTTGGTGCAGCGTCGCAGTGAAAGTCCGCGCTACATGAAAGGACCTGGTTAAACTAATGGGCGTTGCTTCGCCACGGGAACATAAATGCGGGCCTTAACTTTGCAGATGGTTACGTGCTTGATAACGTAGCTACCATGAAATATTGTCACTCAAAATAAAAGAACAAAAAAAAATGTTCTAGAGACGCGCGTTCTGGACGCCTGTCAGATACTGTGAAAGAGCGCTCCCTGATGTCCTGGCCTATTATGTTTGTGATTTCATGAATAAGTAAAACTGATGGGCCCATTCGAGATAAACCTTTTCCATATTTTATGGTAGAAGCTATCAGACGATAGGCATATTCTCCAGAGTACTGAGTGGGAACAATCATTGTTGCGAGACAACCGTCATACAAAGCAGAATGTCGTTAACCGTTCGCAGAAGGCTATTCCCTATCGTCATGCCTGCTTAGCCATCACTTGAAAATAAAACATCTATTGGTGTATTTGGCCAATATATATCTTGTGACCACATATTGCTGTACACGGATATCAATAGACAGGGAAGAGGAAATGCTGAGAAGGTAACCTAAGCCTTTACATGTAGGCTATGCCCTACACTTAACTAATTGTTAAAGGGGAAAATAAAGACTATATGCAGAAAATGTATGTAAGCGCGAAAAATAAAACTGAGAACGAACGTCACCCTCAGAACGTGATTTTCGGGAAGCTCAATGTGGCGGGCACCTTATCAATGCGTCCGGCAATTAGATAGTAATTATGTCCTGCCCTGGTACATGGAAAAAAAAGTCGTTCCACAAGAAAAGCCTTATCATGTGATGTGTAAATCATAGCAACAGCTTCGCAGTATGTCGAAGTGACGCAATTACTAAAGTAAATTTAAGTGTCCGGAGTCTTTTATGTAGGAGAGAAAGCGTAATGTACCAATTCGACATTATTTGAGCATAAACGTTCGTTCACTGATGAAACATTGACTAATCGTTGCTTGAAATATTTCGGTTTCACTCCTGGTCCAAAATTTGGAGGCACCAAAAATGATACTCTTGCCTAAATAGTTGCCTTACATGGATGCACCGACGCACCATGACTGACGCAGTAGCGGCTCTCTTCCATTGTGCATGCGCAGATTATATTTTGCCTTCCTTCATGTATGCCATTACACAACCCTTCATCTGCTTGTCGTTGCGTATTGGTGTTTCTTTCGAACGTGTCTGCCAGCCTGCTGCTTTGAATCCTGGGCAAGTAAGTTTCTCGATTTATACAATTTGGATCATTATTTCATTGCCATAGTAGCTGTATTGACACTCTAGCCACATTTCTGCCCTCGCTGTCACCTTGACCTTTCGTATGAAGTCCAAGGACGATAACACCGTCGTCACTGGTTCTACACTGTATGTTAGAGTGAACGGCCGAAAGCTAGGGAAGTGGGTTCGCTGTCCGTGGCGCGCGAGGCACCCAATGTTTCGAGGTACCTGGGGCAGGTACCTGGGGAACTGCACATATGGCGGTTGCGCGCGGTCGAGCCGTCGTATCTCGGGGACGATCTGCGTTGGGGGCACAGTATGTGCGATGGCGTCTCGTAGTTTTCCGCGTGCTGTGCGTTCTCAGCATTCAGTTTGCGTTGAAGCGATAGTCAGCACAAGTCACTTCACTCGCTGCTGCTGCCGCGTTTCCTCGCGCCTCCGTTCCTCACGCTTCCTCACGCCTACGTCGAGCATGTTGTGTTCATGTTTCCTGGGCGCGCTGGCACCATGCTTGTTAATTTAGTCAGTACGCCTATGTTTACAAGTTTATACGCTGACAAAACTATTCTTTTGTAACAAGCATGTGAAGCCCCCGCGGGCATAATCTTCGTTAGCCCGCCTGGCTCGGTAGCCAACATTGGTCACGGCACCAACAAACACTGACGAGCAAAGCTGCTCGGCGGTCAGTCATCCTTCATCACCCTCACGCTGCAGAGCGTTTGGCTAACGCAGGGTGCCTCGAGCCCTCCCTCGTTCTCTAACCCGGGCGGATCGTTACACTGGCGACGAGTACCCACGGATCGTCCCACGCCGCCACGAGCGACGAAACACCGCCCCTTGTTGCTGTCACCATGCCGCGTACGGAAGGCTCGAACCGTTCGAGGAAGATGAGTCCGCCTGGCCAGCTTATAAGGAACAAGTCCACTTGTTCTTCCGGGCAAACGACACACCCGAGGCCAAACAGCAGGTCATTTTCCTGGCCAGCTGCGGGACCCGCGTCTCCAGTCTCCTGCTCGACCTTTCAAGCCAGCCACGCCGCAGGTTAAGACGCTGGGTGAGCTGCTCGCCATACTGCGCACGCATTTAAATCCAGCACTGTCCACACTAATGGAGCGTTTCCGCTTCCAAAACCGGAGCCGCCGGGAATGAGAGATCCTCGGGCAGTTCGTCGCTGCTCTAAGAGGGTTAGCGAGTGCCTGCGTTTTCGGGGACCAGCTGTACTCGCTGCTCCGGGACCGTTTCGTCTGCGACGTTAACTCCACCATACAGACGCGACTCCTGGAGCTTCCCGCCCTCTCACTGGACGACGCCGTGAAGGGAGTGCTGGCAATGGAAGGTGCCGCCAAGGACGCCGGCGAGATTGCCCGGGCGGCTTTAGTAGTGCGCTACTTTATCTGACTCGCTCACGTAATGTGGGCTCAGTTGCCCCCTTTTCACTGCGTGTGCACACATGACAATGCGTGACGCGCTGCAGTAGTAAATACTACTAACGACGTTTTCACGAAACTTGGCATATTGCATTCACCACGTTTACCACGCTTTTACCGCAGAGCGTTCCCTACCAACTCAACTCCCTGCCCCACATCAGTTGTCGCGATGCGTGTGCTGTTGAAACATAACGAGGCTTCATCGTCGCAGCTTTCTGCCCCTCGCCAGTAACCTCGCGGAACGACGCCAGTAACTTCTTGCTGCATACCTTGCGTACAGTATGCCTCTACGATGCACCGGTGATTCATAATGGATGCTTTAACGCGAACGCGCTTCAACGTGAAAACGAGTGGCTTGTCTTGCTCGTTGGTGCCGAGCTTGGACTTGGCCCCCTGTCGGACGTCACAATGGCTGCTACACACAACGCTTGTTTGGATCAAGATGACGGTCGAAGTGCGTTTATATTTACGATAACACGCATGCTTCTTCTTTACAAAGCTATAAAGTTTTCTGTGAAATCATGACTCCCTCGTTTTCTTGCTTTTTTATAGATCAAGAATGCAGTTCAAGTGCGATAACTCGGCACTTACTATACTTTTGAGTAAAAAAGCGCTATGCCAGCTACACGTTGTTTTCGTGCTATATCTTTCGTGCTATCATCTGTATGCATGACAAGGTGAGTAGTGAAATGAATGTTTACTCAATCGTTTATGTGTAGAATGGAGAGCAAGGACCCGAGGACTGACCCTTGCGGCTCACCGTACTTGATGGTACGTAAGTCGGATGTATTATCATTATTCCCAGTGTACTGTTTTCTGCTGCTAAGGTAACTTGTCATTAGAGCAAGCGTAGTTGCACGCACACCGTACATTATGAGTTTCTTAACCAAATTATCATGCTTTAAGGAATCAAACGCTTTTCGAAAATCAAAAAATATCCCCTAAGTGTAAGTTTTTTTTTATTCAGTATTGTTAAGTATGAGATCCCTAATGTGCAGTAGTGCTGTCTGTGTCGATTCTCCAAACTCGAATGCATACTGTTGTTCACAACAGACGTCGCTTTTTTTCAATAAAGAAATATAGTCTCTGATATATTTAGCGTTCAGCAAGTTTAGAAAAAATAGGTAGCATGGATATTAGAAGGTATTCATTTAATACCTCTTTATTTCCTGCTTGAATATTGGCCTTTACACGGGCTATTTTGATATCATCGTGAAAAATCCCCGTCAGAAAAATTCAGTTGTAAATGAGAGTGAATGGCTCCGTAAATGAATCAATAACAGCCTTAATAGAAGCAGCAGTAATACCATCATTGCTTGGAGAACATTTGTTCTTCGGAGAGCCTAAAACAGGCACCAATAGGAGCTCAGTACGAGGAGACAAAAAGACAAAGGAAGCGAACTGCAAATATAAGAATGGGTAAGTTTAATATCAATTGTCTGTTCCATATTACCTAATCAACTGCCATCCAGAAAATTCAAGTTAAAGTTTGCAAGTGACTTCCCAGTGTAGTGAATATCACGTATATGTAACTCCACAGGGATGGTGGAGTTACATATAAAAATCTCTTATAATATTTATCTTATAGGTATCTCTTATAATATAATACCTCTTCCGGAATGACTTACCCCATGCTCTTGAATCATCGTCATCCTTGCATCAATTCAAAAATAAACTTAGAAATCTCATTTTGTATAACAACAAATGTAATTTTGTCATCCTGATTAACTCATTTTGCATATAAAGTGTTTACTTCATTTACTAAGTAGGTTATAACAATGTACATTGGTATTGCGCGAATATTTTTCTTCATGCATGACTCCTTGTATAACGATCGAATGTATTCATTTTCACTACATCATATTCTTTTTATTTACTTACATATCCATATTTTTACACTGCTGTATTAATTAATTATTTTTGTACCAATCTTCTTAACCGAGGGTCCCGCTGTAGTCGTTTGACTTTGGGACCCTCGCCTCTATACTATTAGCAACCAACTATGTATTTTGAAAGAATAACAAACTGAAACCGAAACTTCCTGCCTATCAAATCCTTAGCTGAATGTCAAAGTAATTTTAAGCTACCATTAATTTTCGAAAGGTTGTAGGCATAGAAATCTGTTTTTGCCTTCTTTACATATATGTTCAAACCGTTTCTAATTTTTTTGTATTCTGCAAGGTTTTCTGGTTCTTTAGCGTACCAAGAATGCGCAAACAGTGTAGTCTTCATCTTCATTCGCTGAAGGAGCGCTGCTGTAATGCATTCTTTCCTTGCTTTTGTGTCTTATTTACTATACGTATAGAAACGCGACGTTATAAATGGAAGCAATATTTTTACAAAGAAGTTGTGTGCCTTCGTGGTGTCAGTTTTCTGGCACATGTGTTGTTCAGGCATTTTCAACAGCACATATAACGGTAAGTGATCGCGTACACTAGAGCAAAATAGTCCAGTCGAAGGAGTTCCAGGCAACAAGTTTGTGAAACAGATATCGATAAGCATTTCTAATGCCTGACTTACCCTAGTGGGAGCACTGATAATATTTTGACAGCCATAAAACAGCATTATTTCTAACTGTTTTACCTGAGAGGAGCTATCTTTAGGAACGTCGGTATTTATGTCATTCAAAGTCACTGTGAACCATTTGTTAGAAGCCCCACATTGAAGGGTTCCTGTATATTCAAGAAATACATGAGTATTGTCATCAGGTTGCCGGTGTGCAAGTATTGTTCCATGTTGCGGTGTATTACACTAACTACTTCATAATCACTGCATATTGTGCAACCATGAGACCATGTTCCACAAGCGAAGCTCCGTTTACCAAACGCCAATGCACCACCGCCGCGCTTTCCACTCCCAAAGAGAGATTAATTGTATCATTTGAGGTTAAGTGCTTAAGCATTAGAAGAAAACCAAGTTTCGGTGAAACTCATTATGCCAAAATTAAAGCATACGTGCCCTGATTCCCTTTCAATCTCCTCACGCCTATTTCTTATATTCTGCGCGTTGAGGTGATATAAGTAAAAGTTGTTTTCAGAAAGAAAATCCCCGCCGCTCTTTGTTATTTTACTAAAAGATTCAGCGATGCTGTACAAAGAATTGTTCATAAGAAAAGAACTAATGAAGAATCCACTTAGAAAAGGTTTCACGGGACCTTGGTTAAGTCTTGCTCATATTAAATTCTGATCGCACGAGCTCCGAGCTCCTTTCTGACAAAAATCCTTTCATCGTGCGACAAGACAATTATCTAGCTTGGCTCACTCGACTTGGTCTTCTCCATCCAAAGAAGTTTATAGTTTAAGGCAATCAGGTTAGCGAAAATCTTAATGCCATCGTTTGCTCTCTTTAGATCGACTTGTTTCAAAATCCATGCAGCTTTCACAGATAGCCGAGCAAATCTTATCTATTTACCCTAGCATTTTCTCTGATGTGGCGCTAATCTGCGCAAGCGCTCAACGTCACAACAGAGAGCAACAAGAGGGAACAGTCGGAGAAAACTGGCAACAGGGAACGAGTCACGCCTAGTGTTAATTCCATCCGTTAGTTGACGTACGTGAGAGTCGGAAAAATAAAAAAGGTGAAATGATTTTACAGGCAACGTTTCATTTTTTTGCATTCTTTCCCGCTCAATCTATAAAGGTTTACGTGTAAATGAACTGATACTTCGCGACTTATTTTTCCAGAGTTAACTAGCAACAAGAAACGGCATGCCAGACAAGGTAGATCTAAATTGGTCGCGAAGCTTTGGGCGAAAAGGAGTTCAGAGAAAGAGTTCAAATTGTCACTGACATTAGGAAAGATGCTTAAGCAAGCAGCCATTGAAGTGCGACTATTGTTTAAGTGAACAAACATTGCGATCGAAAAAAAGAGTTTTTTAATTAAAGCGAGGCGCACTTAGATTCAATAAACAAAAATACAATGCCTATTCAATGTTTTATGTGTGGGTCGAGTAAAGAAAATACAGTTCTCTTTCATCATTATAAATAAATACATTTTTCAGCGCACGCTGCTATCACTTGCAATGCAATGCAGCTCTTGATGTGTGCAGAAAGGCGTGCTCGTAAATTTCACTTGTTACAATACTGCCCCCTCACACGTTGTGTTGTTTTGCTTGTCGACATTTGTCTGAATTTGACGACGCGGTAGCTTCATCGTGTCTTACCCTGTTCAGTCAAAAGTAATGAGTTACGACCGCCAGATAATTGTTCACTTCAGTCGTTTTCGTACGACTGCATTGGCCGTCGGGAATTGCATGCCGGATGGCGGTGCACTAAAGAGGGGCCTTTGTGTGAAGCAAATTGCACATATCAACAGCCACGAGCTACGGCTCACATTTACTGCCGCGTCACAGCTTGGCTATTCCTTATCGCTTCTGACATTCACTACAACTACAGTGAGGTGCGCTGGGAAGCACGCTTATTTTTTTTTTCGGAGCTGTTCCCATGTGAGCTACTTGATGATGTTGAATTGCCTTTTCGCGTAATCTTCAGTTTCATTCGGGGCGCCATTTCTGCCGGCCAGAGTTAGTATGAATCCCAGGACCATGTAGGCTTAACCGCTTCTCTAACGGGCCTTTCACGAGGTTAAAACGCAAAGTTCCAAGGCATGTAAAAGCGGCCGCCAGAAAGGGGCTGTGCTATCGACTTGAGGCGTTATCCTGGGAGAGCATTCCGGTAAGTGGCAAGTTCACTTCTCATCGTCTAGCAGCTATGCACCGGCCTCAAAAACCGTTTTCCCCTGCTGTGTGCACGCAGGACAAAGCGGAGTCTACCCCACATGTATCGCAAGCAAGAAACCGGTCACGTGTGCCCTACTGAAACGACGGCAGCCACCGACGGGCGCTCACGTCTAAGGCAGTTATAGAAGCATTTCCGGGCTTCTGCGATGACAGACAAAGATGTAGAAACGCTATGCTGCCTTTTGCGCCAACTCCGAAGGGTGCAACTAGCGTGTCTGGACGCTGTGGGGCTGAAGTGGTTTCAGCGAGTAACAACGTTCCGTCAGGTGGAATCCGTCGAATCCCTCCGAAGCAGCCTGAGATCCCACCCCTACCCACGGGAGCGCTTGAAGCGCGTGGCCGTCCTGTACTCTTGGCTCGCGCCTTTAGAAATTTTGCGGCCGTGGACGCTGTATCGCAATAATGTCGCCGCACAATTTCTCACCCCCTTCACTGTTCTTGCAGAGCTATCGAGACACCTACAGCCTGAGGGTAACACGGACACATGCGGTTTCGCCCACGACGGTAGCTCTGTATATTTCAGCATTCCCACGACCGAAGATGGGTTCATGACAGTCGAACACAAAATAGTTTTTGTGCTTTTGCATGTGGCGTCGGCTGCCCGTTCTGGCCGTTCACGCTCCAGGAGCGATAATCCATAAAGAATTCTTTAGGGCCGCCCTCACCGCGGTTCTCGTGGATCCCGAAAAGTATGTGCTCGGCTATTTCGGTGACTTGGACTCGGCGCGTTCAGAGGCGATGAAAACTTTGGTGGCTTAAGAACATGTTCACACGTTTAACGTATAAAGTATACGAGAAGCGCGTGAAGTCACCGCAGGTCAGGACTGCAGCGCATAGTTTCATTTGCTCCTGAGACACGTATGCGACCACCCGTCGTGGTTGCTCAGTGGCTATGGTGTTAGGCTGCTGAGCACGAGGTCGCGGGATCGAATCCCGGCCACGGCGGCCGCATTTCGATGGGGGCGAAAGCACCCGTATACTTAGATTTAGGTGCACGTTAAAGAACCCCAGGTGGTCGAAATTTCCGGAGTCCTCCACTACGGCGTGCCTCCTAATCAGAAAGTGGTTTTGGCACGTAAAACCCCGCAATTAATTAATTAACACGTATGCGACGCTTGCGTACAGGGCGTGCGGTAAATGGTTGTGCAAAATCATGGTTAACTAGTCGCCAGATCAACTTCAACAAATACTGGGAGTGGCGTGAACGTACATTTAAGGCCTGCGTGCAGTATTTCATTGTCTGCGACACTTTTATCAGTGGTCGAAAGAGTGCTCTTCGTTTGTGGCGATTCGGCAGATTTGGCTGTGCACATCGTAAATTTCTCATACGACTGATATGATACTGAACGAGCCAATCGTTTGTTGGCAATCACAATGCATGTTCTTACGTAACTAAATTTTTCGTCGGTAAAAACTGTTGTTTATTGTACAGCGCTTGCAGATTCGCTCCCACCAAGAAGTAAAATACCATACCCTACGAATGTTTAAAAACATTTTATTATCTTTTCTATCAAGACGCTTTTAACTGAATTGCGTTTCGAGACATATTCGGCTGAAAATACCCTTTAGGGCATTGGATGGCGCTGTGATCCTAGTGGCTAATAAGAGCAGACGCGGTCATCCACGGTGATTTCAGTGACTAAAACGTCGACTCGTACGTTTGTTTCCTGCGCATGGAATGCTTAACTGTCCAGATATATTTATAGGGCCACCCAACTAGAGCCCTCATTTTCACGCTAATTGGCACTGATCTTCACAAATACGGGCCCAACCCTCCTACTGCACGTTTAATATGTTTGAAGCGGTATAACTATTATGAATAAGATGAGCAAATCGTATGAATTACTGAAGAAACGATACAGATGAATTTGCGAAAAGCTTTATTTCTTGGTACCAACACGTTGAGTAGGACGTCAGAACGGGCTTATAGGCGCGCTCGAAATGCTGTGGACAAACACACGGAAATATCGTTTTTGTAGGAAGCGCGTTACTACTTTCCTAAGGACAGGGATGTAGTCAGGAGTGTCCATCAGGTTATGTACACTTCGTAGAGTAACTTCCATAGAAGCCCATGCGTTCAAAACATTGCCGGCTTACGGCGGTTTATAGGGCATAGCGTCATCTGCTGGATGAGGTAGAGCGTCATCTGCTGGATGGTCTCCGTAGAGGTCAGGGCATGCGCAGTAAATAGGCTTTGAATCCTTGTGTACGCAAAACCGCATTGCGTTCCCTAATTTAAAACTCCCTTCAGAGTCTCCCCCTTCCCGAGGAAAGTTCACCCACAACACAACGAGGCCCGGCGCGCAGACAGCGCCCGAGCACTCATCAAGACTGCCCTGCAGAACCCAGAGCTCGCGTCCTTTGTCGACGCGGCGCAGTATCCCGGATCAAACACGTACGTGGCCACAGTGGTTGACTCCCAGGACAAGGTCACGAATGCAGAGTACATCCAACACTCGACGGCGTCCGTCGCCGAGCAAGTCGCAGTGAGGCTGGCTCTGTGCGAACCCGGGCGCACGCAGATCCTCACGGACTCCAAATGGGCGGCGATTGCCTTTCTCGCCGGTTCGGCATTGGCCGAGGCAGCGGCGATACTGAGGACCCGCAAGCCAGGCCCGGCCCGTCACGTCATCACTTGGCTCCCGGCTCACATGGGCCGGAACGTCTCCCCCGGCTCGATCAACCCCAATGAGCGGGCCCATGACCAGGCTCGCGAGGTCTCGTCAACGGCGCCTGTCCAACGGCGCCCGGGTTCGCAAGGGAACGACCGAACCACGGACCCGCAGCTTACTTTCCACGACATCACTGTTCACTACCATCTGGGATGCAGGCAGCTCCCAGCTCCTCACCCGAAGCTGGGCAGACACCAGGCCTCGGAGTTGAGAATGCTGTAGACGGACATCTTTCCGTCTCGATCCAGGCTGAGCCACTACACTCCGGGTGTGGATCCCCGCTGCCCCCCCTGCGGCGAGAAACGGTCCACATGGAACCACATGCTGTGGCAATGTACTGCGCTGTACCACTCGCCTTTGAACAGGCAAGAATACTGGGACGAAGCCGTCAAGAGCGACGACCTTCAAGTCCAGCTTCGGGCGGTCCAAAGGGCCTGCGACAGGTCTGAAGATCACGATCTTCCGCCCCAAAGGAGAGTGCGGCCCGCGACTATATATGACAACGTAGTCCCTTAGCAACCAATAAAGTTTCTTGTCTCTCTGTCTGTCCACGCATGCGCGCACGCATATTTAAGTAATAAATAAACAAACGAGCACAGAATAATTTTCACGACAAAATGAAAAAACGGTAAGTCTATAGGCCATGATAATATTCGTTTCCGCCAAGTAAAATGGATTCCGACGGAGGACATTGTTCTAGGCATATGTCAGTCCCCAGGATTGCGCAGGCGCCGTTTAACGCAATAAATAAACGGTTAGGCACAGAATAATTTTTCCGCCAAAATCGAAAAAACGGTAAGCCTATAGCCCATGAAAATATCATTTTTCCGGCGAAAAATAAAGCGCCTCGAAAGCGATAGTTCTTCACATATTTTAGTCCCCGTGACTGCGCAGACGCCGTTTAACGCAATAAATAAACGATTAGGCACAGAATAATTTTTCCCCCAAAATCGAAAAAACTGTAAGCCTATAGCCCATGAAAATATCATTTTTCCGACAAAAAATAAAGCGTCTCGAAAGCGATAGTTCTTCACATATTTTAGTCCCCGTGACTGCGCAGACGCCGTTTAACGCAATAAATAAACGATTAGGCACAGAATAATTTTTCCCCCAAAATCGAAAAAACGGTAAGCCTATAACCCATGAAAATATCATTTTTCCGACAAAAAATAAAGCGTCTCGAAAGCGCTAGTTCTCCACATATCTCAGTCCCCGTGACTGCGCAGACGCCGTTTAACGCAATAAATAAACGATTAGGCACAGAATAATTTTTCCCCCAAAATCAAAAAAACTGTAAGCCTATAGCCCATGAAAATATCATTTTTCCGACAAAAAATAAAGCGTCTCGAAAGCGCTAGTTCTCCACATATCTCAGTCCCCGTGACTGCGCAGACGCCGTTTAACGCAATAAATAAACGATTAGGCACAGAATAATTTTTCCCCCAAAATCGAAAAAACTGTAAGCCTATAGCCCATGAAAATATCATTTTTCCGACAAAAAATAAAGCGTCTCGAAAGCGCTAGTTGTCCACATATCTCAGTCCCCGTGACTGCGCAGACGCCGTTTAACGCAATAAATAAACGATTAGGCAGAGAATAATTTTTCCCCCAAAATCGAAAAAACGGTAAGCCTATAGCCCATGAAAATATCATTTTTCCGACAAAAAATAAAGCGTCTCCAAAGTGCTAGTTCTGCACATATCTCAGTCCCCGTGACTGTGCAGACGCCGTTTAACGCAATAAATAAACGATTAGGCACAGAATAATTTTTCCCCCAAAATAAAAAAAACGGTAAGCCTATAATAGCCCATGAAAATATCATTTTTCCGACAAAAAATAAAGCGTCTCGAAAGCGCTAGTTCTCCACATATCTCAGTGCCCGTGACTGCGCAGACGCCGTTTAACGCAATAAATAAACGGTTAGGCACAGAATAATTTTTCCCCCAAAATCGAAAAAACGGTAAGCCTATAGCCCATGAAAATATCATTTTTCCGGCGAAAAATAAAGCGCCTCGAAAGCGATAGTTCTTCACATATTTTAGTCCCCGTGACTGCGCAGACGCCGTTTAACGCAATAAATAAACGATTAGGCACAGAATAATTTTTCCCCCAAAATCGAAAAAGCTGTAAGCCTATAGCCCATGAAAATATCATTTTTCCGACAAAACATAAAGCGTCTCGAAAGCGATAGTTCTTCACATATTTTAGTCCCCGTGACTGCGCAGACGCCGTTTAACGCAATAAATAAACGATTAGGCACAGAATAATTTTTCCCCCAAAATCGAAAAAACGGTAAGCCTATAACCCATGAAAATATCATTTTTCCGACAAAAAATAAAGCGTCTCGAAAGCGCTAGTTCTCCACATATCTCAGTCCCCGTGACTGCGCAGACGCCGTTTAACACAATAAATAAACGATTAGGCACAGAATAATTTTTCCCCCAAAATAAAAAAAACTGTAAGCCTATAGCCCATGAAAATATCATTTTTCCGACAAAAAATAAAGCGTCTCGAAAGCGCTAGTTCTCCACATATCTCAGTCCCCGTGACTGCGCAGACGCCGTTTAACGCAATAAAAAACGATTAGGCACAGAATAATTTTCCCCCAAAATCGAAAAACTGTAAGCCTATAGCCCATGAAAATATCATTTTTCCGACAAAAAATAAAGCGTCTCGAAAGCGCTAGTTGTCCACATATCTCAGTCCCCGTGACTGCGCAGACGCCGTTTAACGCAATAAATAAACGATTAGGCACAGAATAATTTTTCCCCCAAAATCGAAAAAACGGTAAGCCTATAGCCCATGAAAATATCATTTTTCCGACAAAAAATAAAGCGTCTCCAAAGTGCTAGTTCTGCACATATCTCAGTCCCCGTGACTGTGCAGACGCCGTTTAACGCAATACATAAACGATTAGGCACAGAATAATTTTTCCCCCGAAATCGAAAAAACGGTAAGCCAATAGCCCATGAAAATATCATTTTTCCGACAAAAAATAAAGCGTCTCCAAAGCGCTAGTTCTGCACATATCTCAGTCCCCGTGACTGCGCAGACGCCGTTTAGCGCAATAAATAAACGATTGGGCACAGAATAATTTTTCCCCCCAAATCGAAAAAACGGTAAGCCTATAGCCCATGAAAATATCATTTTTCCGACAAAAAATAAAGCGTCTCGAAAGCGATAGTTCTTCACAAATCTCAGTCCCCGTGACTGCGCAGACGCCGTTTAACGCAATAAATAAACGATTGGGCACAGAATAATTTTTCCCCCAAAATCGAAAAAACGGTAAGCCTATAACCCATGAAAATATCATTTTTCCGACAAAAAATAAAGCGTCTCCAAAGCGCTAGTTCTGCACATATCTCAGTCCCCGTAACTGTGCAGACGCCGTTTAACGCAATAAATAAACGATTAGGCACAGAATAATTTTTCCCCCAAAATCGAAAAAACGGTAAGCCTATAGCCCATGAAAATATCATTTTTCCGACAAAAAATAAAGCGTCTCGAAAGCGCTAGTTCTGCACATATCTCAGTCCCCGTGACTGTGCAGACGCCGTTTAACGCAATAAATTAACGATTAGGCACAGAATAATTTTTCCCCCAAAATCGAAAAAACGGTAAGCCTATAGCCCATGAAAATATCATTTTTCCGACAAAAAATAAAGCGTCTCGAAAGCGCTAGTTCTGCACATATCTCAGTCCCCATGACTGTGCAGACGCCGTTTAACGCAATAAATAAACGATTAGGCACAGAATAATTTTTCCCCCAAAATCGAAAAAACGGTAAGCCTATAGCCCATGAAAATATCATTTTTCCGACAAAAAATAAAGCGTCTCCAAAGCGCTCGTTCTGCACATATCTCAGTCCCCGTGACGGCGCAGACGGCGTGTTTAACGCAATAAATAAACGATTAGGCACAGAATAATTTTTCCCCAAAATCGAAAAACCGGTAAGCCTATAGCCCATGAAAATATCATTTTTCCGAGAAAAAATAAAGCGTCTCGAAAGCGCTAGTACTCGACATATCTCAGTCCCCGTGACTGCGCAGACGCCGTTTAACGCAATAAATAAACGATTGGGCACAGAATAATTTTTCCCCCAAAATCGAAAAAATGGTAAGCCTATAGCCCATGAAAATATCATTTTTCCGACAAAAAATAAAGCGTCTCCAAAGCGCTAGTTCTGCACATATCTCAGTTCCCGTGACTGTGCAGACGCCGTTTAACGCAATAAATAAACGATTAGGCATAGAATAATTTTTCCCCCAATATCGAAAAAACGGTAAACCTATATATAGCCCATGAAAATATCATTTTTCCGACAAAATATAAAGCGTCTCGAAAGCGCTAGTTCTCCACATATCTCCGTCCCCGTGACTGCGCAGACGCCGTTTAACGCAATAAATAAACGGTTAGGCACAGAATAATTTTTCCCCCAAAATCGAAAAAACGGTAAGCCTATAGCCCATGAAAATATCATTTTTCCGACAAAAAATAAAGCGTCTCCAAAGTGCTAGTTCTGCACATATCTCAGTCCCCGTGACTGTGCAGACGCCGTTTAACGCAATAAATAAACGATTAGGCACAGAATAATTTTTCCCCCAAAATCAAAAAAACGGTAAGCCTATAGCCCATGAAAATATCATTTTTCCGACAAAAAATAAAGCGTCTCGAAAGCGCTAGTTCTTCACATATCTCAGTCCCCGTGACTGCGCAGACGCCGTTTAACGCAATAAATAAACGATTGGGCACAGAATAATTTTTCCCCCAAAATCGAAAAAACGGTAAGCCTATAGCCCATGAAAATATCATTTTTCCGACAAAAAATAAAGCGTCTCGAAAGCGATAGTTCTTCACATATCTCAGTCCCCGTGACTGCGCAGACGCCGTTTAACGCAATAAATAGACGATTAGGCACAGAATAATTTTTCCCCCAAAATCGAAAAAACGGTAAGCCTATAGCCCATGAAAATATCATTTTTCCGACAAAAAATAAAGCGTCTCCAAAGTGCTAGTTCTGCACATATCTCAGTCCCCGTGACTGTGCAGACGCCGTTTAACGCAATAAATAAACGATTAGGCACAGAATAATTTTTCCCCCAAAATCAAAAAAACGATAAGCCTATAGCCCATGAAAATATCATTTTTCCGACAAAAAATAAAGCGTCTCGAAAGCGATAGTTCTTCACATATCTCAGTCCCCGTGACTGCGCAGACGCCGTTTAACGCAATAAATAAACGGTTAGGCACAGAATAATTTTTCCCCCAAAATCGAAAAAACGGTAAGCCTATAGCCCATGAAAATATCATTTTTCCGGCGAAAAATAAAGCGCCTCGAAAGCGATAGTTCTTCACGTATTTTAGTCCCTGTGACTGCGCAGACGCCGTTTAACGCAATAAATAAATGATTAGGCACAGAATAATTTTTCCCCCAAAATCGAAAAAACGGTAAGCCTATAGCCCATGAAAATATCATTTTTCCGACAAAAAATAAAGCGTCTCGAAAGCGATAGTTCTTGACATATTTTAGTCCCCGTGACTGCGCAGACGCCGTTTAACGCAATAAATAAACGATTAGGCACAGAATAATTTTTCCCCCAAAATCGAAAAAACGGTAAGCCTATAGCCCATGAAAATATCATTTTTCCGACAAAAAATAAAGCGTCTCCAAAGTGCTAGTTCTGCACATATCTCAGTCCCCGTGACTGTGCAGACGCCGTTTAACGCAATAAATAAACGATTAGGCACAGAATAATTTTTCCCCCAAAATCAAAAAAACGGTAAGCCTATAGCCCATGAAAATATCATTTTTCCGACAAAAAATAAAGCGTCTCGAAAGCACTAGTTCTTCACATATCTCAGTCCCCGTGACTGCGCAGACGCCGTTTAACGCAATAAATAAATGATTAGGCACACAATAATTTTTCCCCCAAAATCGAAAAAACGGTAAGCCTATAGCCCATGAAAATATCATTTTTCCGACAAAAAATAAAGCGTCTCGAAAGCGATAGTTCTTGACATATTTCAGTCCCCGTGACTGCGCAGACGCCGTTTAACGCAATAAATAAACGATTAGGCACAGAATAATTTTTCCCCCAAAATCGAAAAAACGGTAAGCCTATAGCCCATGAAAATATCATTTATCCGACAAAAAATAAAGCGCCTCGAAAGCGATAGTTCTTCACGTATTTTAGTCCCTGTGACTGCGCAGACGCCGTTTAACGCAATAAATAAATGATTAGGCACAGAATAATTTTTCCCCCAAAATCGAAAAAACGGTAAGCCTATAGCCCATGAAAATATCATTTTTCCGACAAAAAATAAAGCGTCTCGAAAGCGATAGTTCTTGACATATTTTAGTCCCCGTGACTGCGCAGACGCCGTTTAACGCAATAAATAAACGATTAGGCACAGAATAATTTTTCCCCCAAAATCGAAAAAACGGTAAGCCTATAGCCCATGAAAATATCATTTTTCCGACAAAAAATAAAGCGTCTCGAAAGCGCTAGTTCTTCACATATCTCAGTCCCCGTGACTGCGCAGACGCCGTTTAACGCAATAAATAAACGATTGGGCACAGAATAATTTTTCCCCAAAAATCGAAAAAACGGTAAGCCTATAGCCCATGAAAATATCATTTTTCCGACAAAAAATAAAGCGTCTCGAAAGCGATAGTTCTTCACATATCTCAGTCCCCGTGACTGCGCAGACGCCGTTTAACGCAATAAATAGACGATTAGGCACAGAATAATTTTTCCCCCAAAATCGAAAAAACGGTAAGCCTATAGCCCATGAAAATATCATTTTTCCGACAAAAAATAAAGCGTCTCCAAAGTGCTAGTTCTGCACATATCTAAGTCCCCGTGACTGTGCAGACGCCGTTTAACGCAATAAATAAACGATTAGGCACAGAATAATTTTTCCCCCAAAATCGAAAAAACGGTAAGCCTATAGCCCATGAAAATATCATTTTTCCGACAAAAAATAAAGCGTCTCCAAAGCGCTAGTTCTGCGCATATCTCAGTCCCCGTGACTGTGCAGACGCCGTTAAACGCAATAAATAAACGATTAGGCACAGAATAATTTTTCCCCCAAAATCGAAAAAACGGTAAGCCTATAGCCCATGAAAATATCATTTTTCCGACAAAAAATAAAGCGTCTCCAAAGTGCTAGTTCTGCACATATCTCAGTCCCCGTGACTGTGCAGACGCCGTTTAACGCAATAAATAAACGATTAGGCACAGAATAATTTTTCCCCCAAAATCAAAAAAACGGTAAGCCTATAGCCCATGAAAATATCATTTTTCCGACAAAAAATAAAGCGTCTCGAAAGCGATAGTTCTTCACATATCTCAGTCCCCGTGACTGCGCAGACGCCGTTTAACGCAATAAATAAACGGTTAGGCAGAGAATAATTTTTCCCCCAAAATCGAAAAAACGGTAAGCCTATAGCCCATGAAAATATAATTTTTCCGGCGAAAAATAAAGCGCCTCGAAAGCGATAGTTCTTCACGTATTTTAGTCCCTGTGACTGCGCAGACGCCGTTTAACGCAATAAATAAATGATTAGGCACAGAATAATTTTTCCCCCAAAATCGAAAAAACGGTAAGCCTATAGCCCATGAAAATATCATTTTTCCGACAAAAAATAAAGCGTCTCGAAAGCGATAGTTCTTGACATATTTTAGTCCCCGTGACTGCGCAGACGCCGTTTAACGCAATAAATAAACGATTAGGCACAGAATAATTTTTCCCCCAAAATCGAAAAAACGGTAAGCCTATAGCCCATGAAAATATCATTTTTCCGACAAAAAATAAAGCGTCTCCAAAGTGCTAGTTCTGCACATATCTCAGTCCCCGTGACTGTGCAGACGCCGTTTAACGCAATAAATGAACGATTAGGCACAGAATAATTTTTCCCCCAAAATCAAAAAAACGGTAAGCCTATAGCCCATGAAAATATCATTTTTCCGACAAAAAATAAAGCGTCTCGAAAGCACTAGTTCTTCACATATCTCAGTCCCCGTGACTGCGCAGACGCCGTTTAACGCAATAAATAAATGATTAGGCACAGAATAATTTTTCCCCCAAAATCGAAAAAACGGTAAGCCTATAGCCCATGAAAATATCATTTTTCCGACAAAAAATAAAGCGTCTCGAAAGCGATAGTTCTTGACATATTTCAGTCCCCGTGACTGCGCAGACGCCGTTTAACGCAATAAATAAACGATTAGGCACAGAATAATTTTTCCCCCAAAATCGAAAAAACGGTAAGCCTATAGCCCATGAAAATATCATTTATCCGACAAAAAATAAAGCGCCTCGAAAGCGATAGTTCTTCACGTATTTTAGTCCCTGTGACTGCGCAGACGCCGTTTAACGCAATAAATAAATGATTAGGCACAGAATAATTTTTCCCCCAAAATCGAAAAAACGGTAAGCCTATAGCCCATGAAAATATCATTTTTCCGACAAAAAATAAAGCGTCTCGAAAGCGATAGTTCTTGACATATTTTAGTCCCCGTGACTGCGCAGACGCCGTTTAACGCAATAAATAAACGATTAGGCACAGAATAATTTTTCCCCCAAAATCGAAAAAACGGTAAGCCTGTAGCCCATGAAAATATCATTTTTCCGACAAAAAATAAAGCGTCTCCAAAGTGCTAGTTCTGCACATATCTCAGTCCCCGTGACTGTGCAGACGCCGTTTAACGCAATATATAAACGATTAGGCACAGAATAATTTTTCCCCCAAAATCGAAAAAACGGTAAGCCTATAGCCCATGAAAATATCATTTTTCCGACAAACAATAAAGCGTCTCCAAAGCGCTAGTTCTGCGCATATCTCAGTCCCCGTGACTATGCAGACGCCGTTTAACGCAATAAATAAACGATTAGGCACAGAATAATTTTTCCCCCAAAATCGAAAAAACGGTAAGCCTATAGCCCATGAAAATATCATTTTTCCGACAAAAAATAAAGCGTCTCCAAAGTGCTAGTTCTGCACATATCTCAGTCCCCGTGACTGTGCAGACGCCGTTTAACGCAATAAATAAACGATTAGGCACAGAATAATTTTTCCGCCAAAATCGAAAAAACGGTAAGCCTATAGCCCATGAAAATATCATTTTTCCGACAAAAAATAAAGCGTCTCCAAAGTGCTAGTTCTGCACATATCTCAGTCCCCGTGACTGTGCAGACGCCGTTTAACGCAATAAATAAACGATTAGGCACAGAATAATTTTTCCCCCAAATCAAAAAAGCGGTAAGCCTATAGCCCATGAAAATATCATTTTTCCGACAAAAAATAAAGCGTCTCCAAAGTGCTAGTTCTGCACATATCTCAGTCCCCGTGACTGTGCAGACGCCGTTTAACGCAATAAATAAACGATTAGGCACAGAATAATTTTTCCCCCAAAATCAAAAAAACGGTAAGCCTATAGCCCATGAAAATATCATTTTTCCGACAAAAAATAAAGCGTCTCCAAAGTGCTAGTTCTGCACATATCTCAGTCCCCGTGACTGTGCAGACGCCGTTTAACGCAATAAATAAACGATTAGGCACAGAATAATTTTTCCCCCAAAATCAAAAAAACGGTAAGCCTATAGCCCATGAAAATATCATTTTTCCGACAAAAAATAAAGCGTCTCCAAAGTGCTAGTTCTGCACATATCTCAGTCCCCGTGACTGTGCAGACGCCGTTTAACGCAATAAATAGACGATTAGGCACAGAATAATTTTTCCCCCAAAATCTAAAAAACGGTAAGCCTATAGCCCATGAAAATATCATTTTTCCGACAAAAAATAAAGCGTCTCCAAAGTGCTAGTTCTGCACCTATCTCAGTCCCCGTGACTGTGCAGACGCCGTTTAACGCAATAAATAAACGATTAGGCACAGAATAATTTTTCCCCCAAAATAAAAAAAACGGTAAGCCTATAGCCCATGAAAATATCATTTTTCCGACAAAAAATAAAGCGTCTCGAAAGCGATAGTTCTCTACATATCTCAGTCCCCGTGACTGCGCAGACGCCGTTTAACGCAATAAATAAACGGTTAGGCACAGAATAATTTTTCCCCCAAAATCGAAAAAACGGTAAGCCTATAGCCCATGAAAATATCATTTTTCCGGCGAAAAATAAAGCGCCTCGAAAGCGATAGTTCTTCACATATTTTAGTCCCTGTGACTGCGCAGACGCCGTTTAACGCAATAAATAAATGATTAGGCACAGAATAATTTTTCCCCCAAAATCGAAAAAACGGTAAGCCTATAGCCCATGAAAATATCATTTTTCCGACAAAAAATAAAGCGTCTCGAAAGCGATAGTTCTTGACATATTTTAGTCCCCGTGACTGCGCAGACGCCGTTTAACGCAATAAATAAACGACTAGGCACAGAATAATTTTTCCCCCAAAATCGAAAAAACGGTAAGCCTATAGCCCATGAAAATATCATTTTTCCGACAAAAAATAAAGCGTCTCCAAAGTGCTAGTTCTGCACATATCTCAGTCCCCGTGACTGTGCAGACGCCGTTTAACGCAATAAATAAACGATTAGGCACAGAATAATTTTTCCCCCAAAATCAAAAAAACGGTAAGCCTATAGCCCATGAAAATATCATTTTTCCGACAAAAAATAAAGCGTCTCGAAAGCACTAGTTCTTCACATATCTCAGTCCCCGTGACTGCGCAGACGCCGTTTAACGCAATAAATAAATGATTAGGCACAGAATAATTTTTCCCCCAAAATCGAAAAAACGGTAAGCCTATAGCCCATGAAAATATCATTTTTCCGACAAAAAATAAAGCGTCTCGAAAGCGATAGTTCTTGACATATTTCAGTCCCCGTGACTGCGCAGACGCCGTTTAACGCAATAAATAAACGATTAGGCACAGAATAATTTTTCCCCCAAAATCGAAAAAACGGTAAGCCTATAGCCCATGAAAATATCATTTATCCGACAAAAAATAAAGCGCCTCGAAAGCGATAGTTCTTCACGTATTTTAGTCCCTGTGACTGCGCAGACGCCGTTTAACGCAATAAATAAATGATTAGGCACAGAATAATTTTTCCCCCAAAATCGAAAAAACGGTAAGCCTATAATCATTTTTCCGACAAAAAATAAAGCGTCTCGAAAGCGATAGTTCTTGACATATTTTAGTCCCCGTGACTGCGCAGACGCCGTTTAACGCAATAAATAAACGATTAGGCACAGAATAATTTTTCCCCCAAAATCGAAAAAACGGTAAGCCTATAGCCCATGAAAATATCATTTTTCCGACAAAAAATAAAGCGTCTCCAAAGTGCTAGTTCTGCACATATCTCAGTCCCCGTGACTGTGCAGACGCCGTTTAACGCAATAAATAAACGATTAGGCACAGAATAATTTTTCCCCCAAAATCGAAAAAACGGTAAGCCTATAGCCCATGAAAATATCATTTTTCCGACAAAAAATAAAGCGTCTCCAAAGCGCTAGTTCTGCGCATATCTCAGTCCCCGTGACTGTGCAGACGCCGTTTAACGCAATAAATAAACGATTAGGCACAGAATAATTTTTCCCCCAAAATCGAAAAAACGGTAAGCCTATAGCCCATGAAAATATCATTTTTCCGACAAAAAATAAAGCGTCTCCAAAGTGCTAGTTCTGCACATATCTCAGTCCCCGTGACTGTGCAGACGCCGTTTAACGCAATAAATAAACGATTAGGCACAGAATAATTTTTCCGCCAAAATCGAAAAAACGGTAAGCCTATAGCCCATGAAAATATCATTTTTCCGACAAAAAATAAAGCGTCTCCAAAGTGCTAGTTCTGCACATATCTCAGTCCCCGTGACTGTGCAGACGACGTTTAACGTAATAAATAAACGATTAGGCACAGAATAATTTTTCCCCCAAAATCGAAAAAACGGTAAGCCTATAGCCCATGAAAATATCATTTTTCCGACAAAAAATAAAGCGTCTCGAAAGCGCTAGTTCTGCACATATCTAAGTCCCCGTGACTGCGCAGACGCCATTTAACGCAATAAATAAACGATTGGGCACAGAATAATTTTTCCCCCAAAATCGAAAAAACGGTAAGCCTATAGCGCATGAAAATATCATTTTTCCGACAAAAAATAAAGCGTCTCCAAAGCGCTAGTTCTGCACATATCTCAGTTCCCGTGACTGTGCAGACGCCGTTTAACGCAATAAATAAACGATTAGGCATAGAATAATTTTTCCCCCAAAATCGAAAAAACGGTAAGCCTATAGCCCATGAAAATATCATTTTTCCGACAAAAAATAAAGCGTCTCGAAAGCGCTAGTTCTCCACATATCTCAGTCCCAGTGACTGCGCAGACGCCGTTTAACGCAATAAATAAACGATTAGGCACAGAATAATTTTTCCCCCAAAATCGAAAAAACGGTAAGCCTATAGCCCATGAAAATATCATTTTTCCGACAAAAAATAAAGCGTCTCGAAAGCGATAGTTCTTCACATATCTCAGTCCCCGTGACTGCGCAGACGCCGTTTAACGCAATAAATAAACGATTGGGCACAGAATAATTTTTCCCCCAAAATCGAAAAAACGGTAAGCCTATAGCCCATGAAAATATCATTTTTCCGACAAAAAATAAAGCGTCTCGAAAGCGCCAGTTCTCCACATATCTCAGTCCCCGTGACTGCGCAGACGCCGTTTAACGCAATAAATAAACGATTAGGCACAGAATAATTTTTCCCCCAAAATCGAAAAAACGGTAAGCCTATAACCCATGAAAATATCATTTTTCCGACAAAAAATAAAGCGTCTCCAAAGCGCTAGTTCTGCACATATCTCAGTCCCCGTGACTGTGCAGACGCCGTTTAACGCAATAAATAAACGATTAGGCACAGAATAATTTTTCCCCCAAAATCGAAAAAACGGTAAGCCTATAGCCCATGAAAATATCATTTTTCCGACAAAAAATAAAGCGTCTCGAAAGCGCTAGTTCTGCACATATCTAAGTCCCCGTGACTGCGCAGACGCCATTTAACGCAATAAATAAACGATTGGGTACAGAATAATTTTTCCCCCAAAATCGAAAAAACGGTAAGCCTATAGCCCATGAAAATATCATTTTTCCGACAAAAAATAAAGCGTCTCCAAAGCGCTAGTTCTGCACATATCTAAGTCCCCGTGACTGCGCAGACGCCATTTAACGCAATAAATAAACGATTGGGCACAGAATAATTTTTCCCCCAAAATCGAAAAAACGGTAAGCCTAGAACCCATGAAAATATCATTTTTCCGACAAAAAATAAAGCGTCTCCAAAGCGCTAGTTCTGCACATATCTCAGTCCCCGTGACTGTGCAGACGCCGTTTAACGCAATAAATAAACGATTAGGCACAGAATAATTTTTCCCCCAAAATCGAAAAAACGGTAAGCCTATAGCCCATGAAAATATCATTTTTCCGACAACAAATAAAGCGTCTCCAAAGCGCTAGTTCTGCACATATCTAAGTCCCCGTGACTGCGCAGACGCCATTTAACGCAATAAATAAACGATTGGGCACAGAATAATTTTTCCCCCAAAATCGAAAAAACGGTAAGCCTATAGCCCATGAAAATATCATTTTTCCGACAAAAAATAAAGCGTCTCGAAAGCGATAGTTCTTCACATATCTCAGTCCCCGTGACTGCGCAGACGCCGTTTAACGCAATAAATAAACGATTGGGCACAGAATAATTTTTCCCCCAAAATCGAACAAACGGTAAGCCTATAGCCCATGAAAATATCATTTTTCCGACAAAAAATAAAGCGTCTCGAAAGCGCTAGTTCTCCACATATCTCAGTCCCCGTGACTGCGCAGACGCCGTTTAACGCAATAAATAAACGATTAGGCACAGAATAATTTTTCCCCCAAAATCGAAAAAACGGTAAGCCATGAATATTTTCATGGTATAACCCATGAAAATATCATTTTTCCGACAAAAAATAAAGCGTCTCCAAAGCGCTAGTTCTGCACATATCTCAGTCCTCGTGACTGTGCAGACGCCGTTTAACGCAATAAATAAACGATTAGGCACAGAATAATTTTTCCCCCAAAATCGAAAAAACGGTAAGCGTATAGCCCATGAAAATATCATTTTTCCGACAAAACATAAAGCGTCTCGAAAGCGCTAGTTCTGCACATATCTCAGTCCCCGTGACTGCGCAGACGGCGTGTTTAACGCAATAAATAAACGATTAGGCACAGAATAATTTTTCCCCCAAAATCGAAAAAACGGTAAGCCTATAGCCCATGAAAATATCATTTTTCCGACAAAAAATAAAGCGTCTCGAAAGCGCTAGTACTCCACATATCTCAGTCCCCGTGACTGCGCAGACGCCGTTTAACGCAATAAATAAACGATTGGGCACAGAATAATTTTTCCCCCAAAATCGAAAAAAACGGTAAGCCTATAGCCCATGAAAATATCATTTTTCCGACAAAAAATAAAGCGTCTCCAAAGCGCTTGTTCTGCACATATCTCAGTCCCCGTGACTGTGCAGACGCCGTTTAACGCAATAAATAAACGATTAGGCACAGAATAATTTTTCCCCCAAAATCGAAAAAACGGTAAGCCTATAGCCCATGAAAATATCATTTTTCCGACGAAAAATAAAGCGTCTCCAAAGCGCTAGTTCTGCACATATCTCAGTCCTCGTGACTGTGCAGACGCCGTTTTACGCAATAAATAAACGATTAGGCACAGAATAATTTTTCCCCCAAAATCGAAAAAACGGTAAGCCTATAGCCCATGAAAATATCATTTTTCCGACAAAAAATAAAGCGTCTCGAAAGCGCTAGTTCTTCACATATCTCAGTCCCCGTGACTGCGCAGACGCCGTTTAACGCAATAAATAAACGATTGGGCACAGAATAATTTTTCCCCCAAAATCGAAAAAACGGTAAGCCTATAACCCATGAAAATATCATTATTCCGACAAAAAATAAAGCGTCTCGAAAGCGCTAGTTTTGCACATATCTCAGTCCCCGTGACTGTGCAGACGCCGTTTAACGCAATAAATAAACGATTAGGCACAGAATAATTTTTCCCCCAAAATCGAAAAAACGGTAAGCCTATAGCCCATGAAAATATCATTTTTCCGACAAAAAATAAAGCGTCTCGAAAGCGCCAGTTCTCCACATATCTCAGTCCCCGTGACTGCGCAGACGCCGTTTAACGCAATAAATAAACGATTAGGCACAGAATAATTTTTCCCCCAAAATCGAAAAAACGGTAAGCCTATAACCCATGAAAATATCATTTTTCCGACAAAAAATAAAGCGTCTCCAAAGCGCTAGTTCTGCACATATCTCAGTCCCCGTGACTGTGCAGACGCCGTTTAACGCAATAAATAAACGATTAGGCACAGAATAATTTTTCCCCCAAAATCGAAAAAACGGTAAGCATATAGCCCATGAAAATATCATTTTTCCGACAAAAAATAAAGCGTCTCGAAAGCGCTAGTTCTGCACATATCTAAGTCCCCGTGACTGCGCAGACGCCATTTAACGCAATAAATAAACGATTGGGTACAGAATAATTTTTCCCCCAAAATCGAAAAAACGGTAAGCCTATAGCCCATGAAAATATCATTTTTCCGACAAAAAATAAAGCGTCTCCAAAGCGCTAGTTCTGCACATATCTAAGTCCCCGTGACTGCGCAGACGCCATTTAACGCAATAAATAAACGATTGGGCACAGAATAATTTTTCCCCCAAAATCGAAAAAACGGTAAGCCTAGAACCCATGAAAATATCATTTTTCCGACAAAAAATAAAGCGTCTCCAAAGCGCTAGTTCTGCACATATCTCAGTCCCCGTGACTGTGCAGACGCCGTTTAACGCAATAAATAAACGATTAGGCACAGAATAATTTTTCCCCCAAAATCGAAAAAACGGTAAGCCTATAGCCCATGAAAATATCATTTTTCCGACAACAAATAAAGCGTCTCCAAAGCGCTAGTTCTGCACATATCTAAGTCCCCGTGACTGCGCAGACGCCATTTAACGCAATAAATAAACGATTGGGCACAGAATAATTTTTCCCCCAAAATCGAAAAAACGGTAAGCCTATAGCCCATGAAAATATCATTTTTCCGACAAAAACTAAAGCGTCTCGAAAGCGATAGTTCTTCACATATCTCAGTCCCCGTGACTGCGCAGACGCCGTTTAACGCAATAAATAAACGATTGGGCACAGAATAATTTTTCCCCCAAAATCGAAAAAACGGTAAGCCTATAACCCATGAAAATATCATTATTCCGACAAAAAATAAAGCGTCTCGAAAGCGCTAGTTTTGCACATATCTCAGTCCCCGTGACTGTGCAGACGCCGTTTAACGCAATAAATAAACGATTAGGCACAGAATAATTTTTCCCCCAAAATCGAAAAAACGGTAAGCCTATAGCCCATGAAAATATCATTTTTCCGACAAAAAATAAAGCGTCTCGAAAGCGCCAGTTCTCCACATATCTCAGTCCCCGTGACTGCGCAGACGCCGTTTAACGCAATAAATAAACGATTAGGCACAGAATAATTTTTCCCCCAAAATCGAAAAAACGGTAAGCCTATAACCCATGAAAATATCATTTTTCCGACAAAAAATAAAGCGTCTCCAAAGCGCTAGTTCTGCACATATCTCAGTCCCCGTGACTGTGCAGACGCCGTTTAACGCAATAAATAAACGATTAGGCACAGAATAATTTTTCCCCCAAAATCGAAAAAACGGTAAGCATATAGCCCATGAAAATATCATTTTTCCGACGAAAAATAAAGCGTCTCCAAAGCGCTAGTTCTGCACATATCTCAGTCCTCGTGACTGTGCAGACGCCGTTTTACGCAATAAATAAACGATTAGGCACAGAATAATTTTTCCCCCAAAATCGAAAAAACGGTAAGCCTATAGCCCATGAAAATATCATTTTTCCGACAAAAAATAAAGCGTCTCGAAAGCGCTAGTTCTTCACATATCTCAGTCCCCGTGACTGCGCAGACGCCGTTTAACGCAATAAATAAACGATTGGGCACAGAATAATTTTTCCCCCAAAATCGAAAAAACGGTAAGCCTATAACCCATGAAAATATCATTATTCCGACAAAAAATAAAGCGTCTCGAAAGCGCTAGTTTTGCACATATCTCAGTCCCCGTGACTGTGCAGACGCCGTTTAACGCAATAAATAAACGATTAGGCACAGAATAATTTTTCCCCCAAAATCGAAAAAACGGTAAGCCTATAGCCCATGAAAATATCATTTTTCCGACAAAAAATAAAGCGTCTCGAAAGCGCCAGTTCTCCACATATCTCAGTCCCCGTGACTGCGCAGACGCCGTTTAACGCAATAAATAAACGATTAGGCACAGAATAATTTTTCCCCCAAAATCGAAAAAACGGTAAGCCTATAACCCATGAAAATATCATTTTTCCGACAAAAAATAAAGCGTCTCCAAAGCGCTAGTTCTGCACATATCTCAGTCCCCGTGACTGTGCAGACGCCGTTTAACGCAATAAATAAACGATTAGGCACAGAATAATTTTTCCCCCAAAATCGAAAAAACGGTAAGCATATAGCCCATGAAAATATCATTTTTCCGACAAAAAATAAAGCGTCTCGAAAGCGCTAGTTCTGCACATATCTAAGTCCCCGTGACTGCGCAGACGCCATTTAACGCAATAAATAAACGATTGGGTACAGAATAATTTTTCCCCCAAAATCGAAAAAACGGTAAGCCTATAGCCCATGAAAATATCATTTTTCCGACAAAAAATAAAGCGTCTCCAAAGCGCTAGTTCTGCACATATCTAAGTCCCCGTGACTGCGCAGACGCCATTTAACGCAATAAATAAACGATTGGGCACAGAATAATTTTTCCCCCAAAATCGAAAAAACGGTAAGCCTAGAACCCATGAAAATATCATTTTTCCGACAAAAAATAAAGCGTCTCCAAAGCGCTAGTTCTGCACATATCTCAGTCCCCGTGACTGTGCAGACGCCGTTTAACGCAATAAATAAACGATTAGGCACAGAATAATTTTTCCCCCAAAATCGAAAAAACGGTAAGCCTATAGCCCATGAAAATATCATTTTTCCGACAACAAATAAAGCGTCTCCAAAGCGCTAGTTCTGCACATATCTAAGTCCCCGTGACTGCGCAGACGCCATTTAACGCAATAAATAAACGATTGGGCACAGAATAATTTTTCCCCCAAAATCGAAAAAACGGTAAGCCTATAGCCCATGAAAATATCATTTTTCCGACAAAAAATAAAGCGTCTCGAAAGCGATAGTTCTTCACATATCTCAGTCCCCGTGACTGCGCAGACGCCGTTTAACGCAATAAATAAACGATTGGGCACAGAATAATTTTTCCCCCAAAATCGAAAAAACGGTAAGCCTATAGCCCATGAAAATATCATTTTTCCGACAAAAAATAAAGCGTCTCGAAAGCGCTAGTTCTCCACATATCTCAGTCCCCGTGACTGCGCAGACGCCGTTTAACGCAATAAATAAACGATTAGGCACAGAATAATTTTTCCCCCAAAATCGAAAAAACGGTAAGCCATGAATATTTTCATGGTATAACCCATGAAAATATCATTTTTCCGACAAAAAATAAAGCGTCTCCAAAGCGCTAGTTCTGCACATATCTCAGTCCTCGTGACTGTGCAGACGCCGTTTAACGCAATAAATAAACGATTAGGCACAGAATAATTTTTCCCCCAAAATCGAAAAAACGGTAAGCGTATAGCCCATGAAAATATCATTTTTCCGACAAAACATAAAGCGTCTCGAAAGCGCTAGTTCTGCACATATCTCAGTCCCCGTGACTGCGCAGACGGCGTGTTTAACGCAATAAATAAACGATTAGGCACAGAATAATTTTTCCCCCAAAATCGAAAAAACGGTAAGCCTATAGCCCATGAAAATATCATTTTTCCTACAAAAAATAAAGCGTCTCGAAAGCGCTAGTACTCCACATATCTCAGTCCCCGTGACTGCGCAGACGCCGTTTAACGCAATAAATAAACGATTGGGCACAGAATAATTTTTCCCCCAAAATCGAAAAAAACGGTAAGCCTATAGCCCATGAAAATATCATTTTTCCGACAAAAAATAAAGCGTCTCCAAAGCGCTTGTTCTGCACATATCTCAGTCCCCGTGACTGTGCAGACGCCGTTTAACGCAATAAATAAACGATTAGGCACAGAATAATTTTTCCCCCAAAATCGAAAAAACGGTAAGCCTATAGCCCATGAAAATATCATTTTTCCGACGAAAAATAAAGCGTCTCCAAAGCGCTAGTTCTGCACATATCTCAGTCCTCGTGACTGTGCAGACGCCGTTTTACGCAATAAATAAACGATTAGGCACAGAATAATTTTTCCCCCAAAATCGAAAAAACGGTAAGCCTATAGCCCATGAAAATATCATTTTTCCGACAAAAAATAAAGCGTCTCGAAAGCGCTAGTTCTTCACATATCTCAGTCCCCGTGACTGCGCAGACGCCGTTTAACGCAATAAATAAACGATTGGGCACAGAATAATTTTTCCCCCAAAATCGAAAAAACGGTAAGCCTATAACCCATGAAAATATCATTATTCCGACAAAAAATAAAGCGTCTCGAAAGCGCTAGTTTTGCACATATCTCAGTCCCCGTGACTGTGCAGACGCCGTTTAACGCAATAAATAAACGATTAGGCACAGAATAATTTTTCCCCCAAAATCGAAAAAACGGTAAGCCTATAGCCCATGAAAATATCATTTTTCCGACAAAAAATAAAGCGTCTCGAAAGCGCTAGTGCTCCACATATCTCAGTTCCCGTGACTGCGCAGACGCCGTTTAACGCAATAAATAAACGATTGGGCACAGAATAATTTTTCCCCCAAAATCGAAAAAACGGTAAGCCTATAGCCCATGAAAATATCATTTTTCCGACAAAAAATAAAACGTCTCCAAAGCGCTAGATCTGCACATATCTCAGTCCCCGTGACTGTGCAGACGCCGTTTAACGCAATAAATAAACGATTAGGCACAGAATAATTTTTCCCCCAAAATCGAAAAAACGGTAAGCCTATAGCCCATGAAAATATCATTTTTCCGACGAAAAATAAAGCGTCTCCAAAGCGCTAGTTCTGCACATATCTCAGTCCTCGTGACTGTGCAGACGCCGTTTTACGCAATAAATAAACGATTAGGCACAGAATAATTTTTCCCCCAAAATCGAAAAAACGGTAAGCCATTTACCGTTTTCGTCGGGAAAATGATATTTTCTTGGGCTATAGGCTTACCGTTTTTTCGATTTTGGGGGGAAAATTATTCTGTGCCAAATCGTTTATTTATTCCGTTAAATGGCGTCTGTGCAATCACGGGTCGGAGATATGTGAAAAACTTGCGCTTTTGAGACGCTTTATTTTTCGTCGGAACAATGATATTTTCTTGGGCTATAGGCTTAACGTTTTTTCTATTTTGGTGGGAAAATTATTCTGTGCCAAATCGTTTATTTATTCCGTTAAATCGCGTCTGCGCAGTCACGGGGACTGAGATATGTGAAAAACTAGCACTTTCGAGACACTTTATTTGTCGTCGGAAAAATGATATTAACGCGACAGCGTTAAGGAGCTCGTGTCGTTGAAAAGCCGGTGTTGTCGGTGGCATTGGCCGTGAGCGATGAATCCTGGGAGGCACTTCATGAATGAAAAATGGCTGTGTCTTAGCTAAGGTTAAGCCCAGGATGCGAAGCATACTAGCCTTTATTTTAGTTGTTGAACCACTGTTTAGCGTGGTGAACTGCTGTTGCTTGGCTATATTTGGTTCGGCTAGACGAAGAAACAACTTATGCAGGCGAGCGCACGAGCTGAGACCCGGCTATGAAGCTACTCGGTCGCAAGCGAGCGCACGAGTTGAGCCTCCGCGTTTGCAGCTGTTATGACGTCATATGGTAGCTTCGCGGCCGCGCGCGGCGCAGCAAGGACGAGCGTGGTTGTGCGGCTAGTATGCTTCGCATAAAAATGGCCAGGCTTAGCTTGGTTAAGCCAAGAATGCGTTGCATATTGCGCGAGTTGGGGCCCAGCTTTTCCTCCGGCTGTCGTGACGTCACGTCACGTGGTTGCGCTAAAGGTCAATGGTGGCTGCCCGGCCGCGCCCAGGGGCTGAACTGAGTGATTGCATTATGCAACGCATAAAAATAGAAGCAATTCAATACCAACCATAAAAGAGAACAGACCCACATATGAGACGCGCAGCAATGAACAATGGCTCATACCCTCAATGTTAGCTACGTGGCCACGCTCGGCGCAGCAAGGGAGAGCGTGGTTGTGCGGCTAGTATGCTTCGAATAAAACAACTTGCAAGATGGCCTGGGTGGGAATCGAACCAGGGCCTTCGGAGTGTGAGGCGGTGACGCTATCACTGAGCCAAGAGTTCGATGCTTCAAAGCGATACAAAAGCGCCTCTAATGAATGCGGTGTTGCCTTAGAAAGGAGGTGTAGAAAGTTATACTGCGGTGTATATCGATAATTGTGAACATGTAACTTACAGAAGTCGCAGTTACACTAGTAGCGAATCGCGTTTCCGCTACATTTCTTCTGCGCTTTCCGCACACGCAGAGCCATCTTGCGGGGCCATTGGGGCTGCGCGGGGACCGGTGCGAGGCGCGTCGCGGCCCGGACTCCCTCTCCGCTGACGACGCTTCGCCATGCTCTCTCACGGGTTGCAGAATCAAGCGTCCTTCCTTTCTTTAGATCACTATCTGTCTATCTCTCTGCCCGTGCCGATCACGACGTTTGGCTGGCGTACATCATTTCCCCCTTCGAGGCACCGAGTTCTTTGGGTTCGTTCCGCTTGCTCAGGCGCACGTTTCGTTGCCGCGCCGAACGCTACGTTGCTCGACGCTCACCGCGTGATATGTGGGTGAAAAGTCCGATGCGTGACGCCTCGTAAGTGATCGCTGCGCCGTAGCGCCATGGTAGCGCATTGCCTTACACCCCTTGGCGGGTCGACGGGAACGCTGTCTCGTTCCACTCTTGAAGGCGAAGCTTAAGCGTCCTCCAATTTTTTTTCATGGGCTATAGGCTTACCGTTTTTTTTTCGATTTTGGAGGAAAAATATTCTGTGTCCAATCGTTTATTTATCGCGTAAAACGGTGTCTGCGCAGTCTCGTGGACTGAGATGTGTGGAGAACTAGCGCTTTCGAGACACTTTATTTTTCGTCGGAAATATGATCTTTTAATGGGCTATAGGCTTACCGTATTTTCGATTTTTGGGGGAAAATTATTCTGTGCCTAATCATTTGTTTCTCGCGTGAAACCGCACCTGCGCAATCCCCGGGACTGACATAGGCCTAGAACGAGGGCCTCCGTCGGAATCCATTTCACTTGGCGGAAACGAATATTATCATGGCCTATAGACTTACCGTTTTTTCATTTTGTCGTGAAAATTAATCTGTGCTCGTTCGTTTATTTATTACATAAATATGCGTGCACGCATGCGTGGACAGACAGAGCGACAAGAAACTTTATTGGTTGCTAAGGGACTACGTTGTCGTAGTCGCGGGCCGCACTCTCCTCTGGGGTGGAAGACCGTGATCTTCAGACATGTCGCAGGCCCTTTGGACAACCCGAAGCTGGACTTGAAGGTCGTCGCTCTTGACGGCTTCTTCCCAGTCTTCTTGCCTGTTCAAAGGCGAGTGGTACAGCGCAGAACATTGCCACAGCATGTGGTTCAATGTGGACCGTTTCTCGCCGCAGTGGGGGCAGCGGGGATACGAGTTTGATCCGGGATACTGCACCGCGTCGACAAAGGACGCGAGCTCTGCTGGGTTCTGCAGGGCAGTCTTGATGAGTGCTCGGGCCCTGTCTGCGCGCCGGGCCTCTTTGTGTTGTGGGTGAACTTTCCACGGGAAAGGGGAGACTCTGAAGACGTCCCTTTCGTCCGTCGGAAATGACATATGCGATGAACCAGGGCTTCCTATGCAATCTATTTCTTTCGATGGAAACGAATATTATCATGATATAGACTTACCATTTTTTTCATTTTTTTTAGAAAATTAATCCGTGCCCTCCGTTTTATTGCGTAAATAGGCGTGTGCGGATGCGTGGGGAGTGATATATGCGAAGTACTATTGCTTTCGAGTGAACTTGCACCTGACTTAGATGATACTTCCTTATGCTTTGTGCTTTTCATTCTTTCGAGAAAGTTATTCCGCGATTATTCGTAATTAATGGCGTAATCGTCAGTAGTGCGTGTGTTTTGAGTGATTCATGCGAAGAACTAGTGCATTGAGCATAATTATTCTGGTCCTATTCATTAATTCGGCGGATCGATATGTGCCTGTTGGTCCAGCGCTTTCCAGAGAAGTCAGTGAACCTGGCTGGCAGGAAGGTAGAGAAGTTAAACAGCCGCCGAATGATTATTAACATGTGGAATGTGCTGATCATGCCATGGGCAATGCCATGCCGTGGCCCTTTTTCTTCGGGAAAGCCAATGTGCGCAAATCCGTTTATTCATGGTGTGAATCGGCGTTAGCACGTGCTTTAGTATGAGCAGTGATGTACGCGTCGAATCAGCGCTATCCAGGGAAGTGAGTGAACCTTACTGCCCTGCATGGCATACCTTTGTTTTGGAAAAGCCAATCTGCACAAATCCCTTGATACATTGTGTCAATTTGCGCGAGCGTGGGGAGTGATGTATCCGTCGACCGCTCGCTTTCCATGAAAGTGAGTGAACCAGGCTGCGTTGACATTGTAATGGGCTATAGGTTTAGCTTATTCTTTTCGGAAAGGTCATTCTGCGCAAATTCGTTTATTCATCGTGTGAATCGATGTCAACACATTCACTAATATGGGGTGTGATGTACCTCTCGAAGAAGCGCTTTCCAGAGAAGTTGACCTGGCTGGCCCGACATTGCAATGGGCTATAGGCTTACCATTTTCATCGGGAGAGCCAATCTGCGGAAATATTTGTATTTATCGTGTGAATCGGCATCAGCGTGTGCATTAAGTATGGACAGTGACGCATCCGTCGAACCAGCGCCTTCCAGAGGAGGCTAGCTGGCTGCCCCGATATATATTGGCTGCCCTGATTGGCTTACCCTTTTCTTTCGAGAAAGCCAATCTGCACATGTGGGAATTTCAAAGGAATTATGATTGCTTCATTAAATCCATTAGTTCTTTATAATATATCTGTTTCGTTACTGCAGGGGCAGATTGAGGGCAGCCTCCGCCGGGGGTATGGGTGGAGAGGGGCGGAGGCTCATCAAAATATGAACTGGAGGTAGGGAGCTCTGTGTTTATATAGTCAGTACTGTGACTGTTAAGTGCCGGCATTCTCAGTGCGGGGGAGGGGCGTACAACGCCCTCCCCCCTCTGGATCCGCCAGTGGCTACAACTTTTGACTGTATGCGTGCTCTAGTTGGCGTCGACATCACAAGATAGCGCTACCAATGCTGTCTCTCCATCTATCACCTTATTTATTTGTTTATTTATGTTACCCTGAGGTACAGAGTACATTTCAGAGGGGAAGGGCAATTCACAATAAATAAAAAGAGCACAATGCATGTTTCAGCCACGTATGTGAAACAATATAGGGAAGAAGATTAACAATGCTAACAATTGTCCTACTGTTGTAGCGGGTGGCAGAGTGACGGAGACGATCCAAGAGCACGTACCGCACTGTTTTATTTCAGCGACAGCGAACTAGATATATAGGCTGCTTGCCTATGACGTAACATAAGAACAACGAATCATGTTTGACACGTGTGGCACAGCACTTCATATCACTAAGGCTGTAACGACACCAATTGATATTTCAGACGGTGATTTTTCGCCTATGCTAGATTATTTCGACTTATTCACGGCACTGCTGTGGACCCGCCAAAGGCCGACGTTTTGGGAACCAAACGATCATTCAATAATGAGCCCTCATGTGACTGAATTTGTCATAAAGATGCTATATAAAGGTTCCTTAACTTTAGAGAACAAGTCTTTTTTTCTGAGTGGGATTCAAACTAAGGGTGGGCAAATATTCAAATATTAATTGATTATTACAGACAAAGTATTTGTATTCAAAAATGAACTATACGGCATTTTTGAACAATGAAACGGAAAATATTTTGCAAGCGGCTGTTAAAGCCGTGTTACCATGGCAGAGAACAAAGTGCTGCAAGCTATCAAAAGTACAACAAAGTTTTTGAAGCAACGCAGAAACAAAATAAGGCAAGCTTTGTTTTCAATTGCATGCCAGAAGGAAGCAATAACCTGTGATTTTTGCCTGTAGTAGGTATTTTGTTTCTTGCAGCCTAGCCATGGTGTATTTTTATTTTTTACACTATATCTAGTGTTTTCCTCACAAGGGCATTTTTAAATGTTTACACGATACACAGGTCTTTCAGCAGCTTTTTCCTTTCTTTTTCCACTATTGCATGCTGAGCTTTCTTTTTTTCAACAATCATTTATTTGGCTTTCTTGGTAAGCTAGTCATACAGCAGCCATTAATATTTAGGCAGCTTGTTTGCAACTAAGCTCTAAAGATGCCGAGGCTATCCATGCAGTTCTTCTTATGGCAACAAGTGATATATCGCATTTAAAACTGATCCCAAGTGTTCGTGATAGTCGGATCTTTTTTCGCTGTCGGCACAAGCGTGGTACCTAATTATGCCAAAATAAACATTTCTCATGTAAATTTATGCATCTGCCATTTGGCCATTCGATATTCGATACTTACTATTCATATTTAAAAATGTTTACATTCCCCAGTTCTAGTTTCATTATTTTTCACTTGTGAGCCAGGTATCTTACCCTGAGCATCAAGGCATATTCAATGAAGTAGAATCATCGGAGCATGTAATGCCGCTTGATGCACATGTGACAAGGCAATGAGCTCCGCCCCTTTTTGCTTACTTCCCAAACGAACACAGCTAAACACAGCTGCAAGCACTGGAGCAGTATGTGCAACAGTGAAAAGGCAAATGTCTTTGCATGTGCAGTGAGGTTCCTTGTGTTAAGCTCCCAGTAAATCTCAAATGCTTGTCAGAGGGAATGTCAGTGAATAAAGAGTATCTGCACCTTGTGATACATCGTCAACGTACTGTAAATGGCATACGCAAATTGTGAAGCACTTATGTGAATGCACTTACCAGAGGACATTTACGTGCACCTTGGCTTCAACCAGCACATCTTTGTTCACTCTCAAAAGAAAATGCCCACAATTTTTTATGGTTTTACTCTTTATTGAAAACTGCAGCCTGCATCCAGGCAAGGTTTAACAAGCAAAGACCGGTGCCCCTTTAGGCAACAGAATATTTTCAGACAGCAACAACGTACAGGAGAAAACAAACAGAACAGTCTGGCAAGGAGAGCAGCAGTCAACACCATTTTCAAGTAATCTTGCAGATATGAACATACAACTGTGAGGACAAACACAGGCAAACATTTCCTAAGGCAAAATTTCTCTAAGGAAGATCACTAGACTCATATTACCTGCACAGGTTCAAAAAAGAAAACTGAAAGCCATACACCAAAATTGCAGTTCAAGCCATTCACATAATCTCTTTCAGCATGCAAGTCATAAGAAAGGCATGGACTCTCACTCTGTCACATCATACAAGAGCTGCAGCAACAAGCTCTCTGTGAAAGAGAAAAATAAAGCAAAGGGAAAGCACCTCTCTGTATTTACACTGCGCTTTCCCTTTGCATGTATTGATCTGGTAATACTTAGTTCAAGTCTATTTGTTTAGGAAATTCATGCAGATATTGCTGGGGAAAAAGAATTATGCCTGCGACACTGCATAACATACAGAAACAAAAAGTGAGAAATTAGTATGGCTCAGATCCTCATTAGCGTATAATCAATATCCGCGGAATGCACATAAGCATTCTGTGGATGCTCTATGTACCTTTATTAGACTCTCTTCTATGCAGAGTAAGAGCAATAAGTTAAGCACAGTCATGCAGACTTTGGAGAATTGCCTAGTCACATATTAAGCAAAAGTCTATGCGAAAGACATGTTTATGTGTATCTAGTATCATACAACACCGTGATATCGTTTGTCCATGTCAACACATCCAGTCTCTTCTTCCATTGCGTCCTACAATGTCGTTGAGGTAACACAGGCAGCACAGAAAACATCATCAATAGAACTACATCATCATGCCGGATGAAAATATATGTGGCTCTATGACAAAGACATCTAAACACACAACCGAGCCTGGAACATGTAAGTATGCACTTGCTGATCAACTAGGCACTGTTCAACAAAGGTCAAAGCAGTTGAGAAGCAGAGCGCTGCTGTTTGTAAACAGGTGAGTGAAGCTTGTATTTCTAAACGAAACATGCACAACTGCCAGAAAGCTACTCAAAGACACTGTCCTCACACATACTTTTACACAATCTTCATCGAGCATGACGAGTCTAGAACCCACAACACAACATGCCATTCCTATTGCATTGTGATTGCTACTGCACGGCCGATGGAGCTCTCCGTGCAAAATCTAGCACTTCTTGTGAACAGCATGGCTGTCAGATCACATGGAAGACACAACCTTATTTCCGACAAGACTAGATCGGCACAATGATTGGCATTTGTTGCTGATGTGATATCTCGTATGATGCACGTATGCAGACTTGCATTGAAGTTCTTTCAGCCTTTGCATATGTAACATACGCAATGGGTTTCGCTTATGCAAACTGCAAACAGTTTAGATATGCAGTACACAAAGATTCAACCAGCACTGTCAACGTTTTTAATATTACTTCTCAACAGAGATCTTTGGTTAGCGTCCGTACCACAAAACTGAGGCACTGATTATATGATAGTAACCTCTGTAAAGTTACACTTGCCATTTAATCTTTGGATGTAAATGTCTATGGCAAATTTGGGTGTCAATAGCTCACCAACACTACAGTTATTTATCACTGTTGAAATTTGCTAATAATGTGGCACGCAGAAAGGAAATTTCTGGATCCATTTTATTCTTGGAAATAAGTTCATTAAAGCAAAAAATTTTCAATAGTTGCAATTATCCACCGAAGAATACCACAACCGAAAGCGAAAAATCAAAGAAAATAATCTTCAAATGCAATAGATGCACACTGTTATTTGCCGGCACAAGTCAATCTAGGCAACTTCTCGAGGTGTGTGAATTTTGGCAGCTCAAAACATTGTTTTAACCCACCCCTTGAAATCAAACAAAATGCTCTGCAGCATACAATTTTGAATGGCCGACTTTGAAAGTAGTTCATGTTGTCTGCACTAGCTAATGCCTGCAAGTTGAAGATTATTTTCCTATGTTACATCACCTGCTAAACATTTCAAAGCAGCACTACTTCCTGGATCAGTGACATGAATAACAGGAAGTAATGCCTTGAACAACTGGTTTTAAATCTTTTTGGCTAAATGTGCTGATTGGTGAGGGATGAATGAGTTTACACAGGCGCTGGTTATCCCGCGCCCATTAGCTCGTCTTCATACTGTTTCCGGAAGCAGTCACCAACCGGGAAGAAGTCCCAGCAGCGTTTCTGATACAGCTCCCACACGAACGTTTCCTGTGGAGAGAAGAAGGACACATCACAATTACACCCACCATAGTGACTAAGCGGCCATGAGTCGCTGCTAAAGCACAAGGTCGGGTGTCCAATTAAAAGCTATGAAGGATGAGTTTTGATGAGGGTAGAAGCAAAAACGCTCATGTACTGAGCATCAAGTGAATGTTATGAACCCCAAATGGAGATTGGGGTTCATAGACGAATAGACTAGAATAGACGAATTTGGGGGAACCCCAAATTCGTCTATTCGTGCAACATATTACACAAATAACAGATGTTCCCTTGAGTAATTCTCGAAGTCACGTGTCACCACGACCGACGTCACACTGCAAACACTAGCACGGGTACGTCAACCTCTGGTTTGGAATGCCGCGGCCACGAGAAGAAGGGAAAACGGCGTTCCATTTGAAATTTCATTTCTTTACGCGGTGCGTAGCGTTGCAATACTTTGTAGCCACAATCATTATCGCGCAATGTATTCTCTGCGCTTGTCAGCTAAAAATGGCCAGACGTGGTGAGAGGCCCCTTAAGGCACCCTAGCAAATATTAACAAATATAAAATAGCCTGTATCAGTAGGCATGCTCTTGAAACAGCAAAATCACCATTCTAACAGTGAGAGGAGGTTTAGTAAGCCAGGAAAAGTGCAACGACAGAGGATGGGCAGGAAAACTGCCTTGAATTCGCCACACCAACTAACAGCGTATACTCAGGTCCAGTTCCTTGTTCTTGGTAAGCAAGGATTACATTGCATTCCGAAGGAAGTAATGGCCTTATCCAGCAAGTTTTAATAACTTTTCTTGCCGCAAGACTGCCCCAGTATAAGAAGAACCTTTCAAATCCATGGCGTCATACCGGTGTGCTTGTGCTGAGGTTCCAATGAAATTGAAACCTTAAATGAAGCATTGTCCTTCATGTTTATCGAATGTAGACAGTTTTGAAAGAATAAACGAACTCACTGCAAGAAACTTGCAAGACAATCACAACGTATGGCAGATGTGCAGCACAAATAAAAGAGTGAGAAGCACTTTACATGAAATCTGTAGGGGTGTAAATATCCTAAACTTTTGAATAACAAATTGATTAGTGTCCTATTAGATTCAGTCTTCTAATTGATTTGTCACTACTATACCTAAATGTGAATATTTTTTCCATATTTTTCACACATTTGTAAGCGTCAACTGCGTGCAATTGAACATAAGTGGAGAAAAAGTACAATACATTTCACCCCGTGGGCATACTATAGGCATAAAACATGAAAACACCTGTAGTGGAGCAGGCTATGTCGCTCAGGGAGCCATACTTCACTGGCCGGACAGCATACGTTCACACACTAGAAAGACTCCAATATATGCAAGCAAACTGCTCGTGTTGTTCTCAATACAGTCAACAACTGATTATTCCTACACTAATATTTCGTACATGCTTGGTCATATAGTCAGCCCCGCATCATCGCCACTATAGCCCCACAGGCCTAGTGTATAAGGGCTACCGAAATGTGGGACACTTCACGTGTCGCATGATCATTTAGACTCAGATTGCACAATCATGTGCTAGCACGACCACCGAGCCAAGGAGAAATAGCGATATTCTCGTTTTGACACCTCGCTAGTCTTGTTGTCCCTCATGTCACCTGTGCTCTGCGAAACCGAAACTAGCGAAGCCTAGTCGATCTAGTCATTGCCGATGAGAATTCGGTGCATGCACTGACTGTACAGTAGACTTCTGGTAATTCGACTCCAGCTAAATGAATTTTTTTGTTTCAATTAATTCGATCCCAGCTGAAGGTCCCAGCCGGCTCACGTGCATTTTTGTGAGCCCAAGCTTTCGTTATCCTGATCCTAAAATCAACCTTCACCGGATAATTCGAAGTTGACCAGTCAGCACGAACGTTCCTGGCTCATGTAGTGATCCCGATAGGACCCCTTAGTGTCAGCGCCTCTCCTGGTGGAGCTTAGAGGGCAGTGAAGGCATTGAACACGCGTCATTGCTCATTGAAAATGACAATTTTTAGCCCACGCTTGGAAGATTTTCAAGCAGTAACCATAGCTAACGATGTCTGATTATAGTATTTGTCACATTCTAACACATGCCTTCTTTCTTTAAGGAAAACTCGGCGGCTTCAAATTACTTGCATGGTGCAATCAGACAAGAAACCAAAAAAATGGAGGACACTAAAGCTCGCCTTTTAGACTGTAATGCGATAGCACTCAGAAATTCCTGGCTGCCTGACTGCAGGTTCTCCTGCTTCCCGGCAACTGTAGCTTATGTAACCATAATTGTTCCCGGGAAACGCTGGTGGCAAACACCACACACAAAGGCAAGCTTTCTGGTAGAAACGCAGCTTCTACCGTGGCCTGATCCTGGAGGTATTGCACAGCCACACCAAAAAAAAATTGTGCCACTCTTTTATTGTTTTGCACCTTTAATATTTAGGTATGAGAAGATTTAACCTAAAAGCCATGCTCTTTCGGTGTTTTCTTTCATGACATTTATTTGTGAAGCGTCATTCTCAAATTTCCAAGGAATAACCTTGTCAAGAATGTAAGACAAGATATGAGTAACTTCAGTAATAGAAAGGTGAGCCAACATAACCCATATATACTACATGTCATATAGCAAGGTGTGGTGTACACACACACACACACACACACACACACACACACACACACACACACATATATATATGTATATATATAAACCCAGAAATTTTCGCTCACGGACAACTCCACCAGCGCCGACACCGGATTTTCTGCGACACACACGGGGCCCTTAACGCTATCACGTTGAAACCACGTTAGAAACGCATGCATGCTTTACCACCGAACACGGAAGCATTGCTGCAAAGCTAACTTTAAGAACTGTGTGGCGACGTTTTTAAAAAGCTGGCCACCATTATGCAACAAAAAATCTCTTTCTAAGAAACGGGTGCGTGTTAGTTGCTTGTTTCGGAGCTTTAATGTCATTTCTACGTTATTTTAATTTGCCCACAGAAAGTGAGTGGACGCGCATTCGATTCGAGGTCTGGTTAGAACTGGGCAACTACTGCCAGATGAATCAGTAGTGAGTTCTGTCATGTTTCCTGTGCCTTGTTTAATTCGACCCGCTGGATAACTCGATCAATTTCGTCGGTGCCGTCAGGGTCGAATTAACGTAAGTTGTCTGTACTTTCACCTATCTGTAGGGACAGCATGACAATTGTCACGATATGGGTTAAGATTTTGTAGCGATGCTTCCTGCTCGATTCTACACCACTCCTATCATCCAGTTCGTGGCCGGCTGATTCCGTTGGTAACGCGTGCGGAGCGCCTATCTGACCACTGACGAAGTGCGAGAAGTGCGAAAAAGAACAGCATAAAAGGCAGTGCTAGAAAATCGTGGCCACAAAATGTCTAGGCCAACGGCAAGCACATGTACACGCATCCAACACGCGTTGACAAGTTTGGGCCCTATTCACGAACGATCACTTGCGAAAGATACTTTCATTTTCGCAATGTTTCGCGTGACTAGCACTGGACGCATCGACGAGTGGCTGCGTTTCCGCACATTATAACATAGCGTGCTGCACTGTGCCCAGAATGACATCACTTATGCGCTATAGTCAGGCGAATTTGAAGTTACAGAAGGCTCCCGTTAATTTGACTCCGGTTAATTCAATTTTTTCGGTTCATTCGATCCCGACCGAAGGTTCTAGCCGGGGCCCACAAATTTCTATAGGCCCAAGCTTCCGTTATTTCCGTCTCAAAATTTCCCTTCGCCTGACAAACCCTTGGTCAGCTTCGCCGCAGCATAGTATTGTTCTGCGGCAAAGTATACCAAGCATAGAAAGGAGCCATTGTCACGGAACATGGTTCGCTTTTTTTAATTATCAAGGCACGCATTCGCCATCTCCGCTAACAGTACGAGCCCCCAGGTACCTAATCAGCATACAGGCAGTCATTTGGAGCTGTTTCTAAGGTTGCTGTGGCAATTCGAGCCCTCATTTCGCCCGCCAGGAGTGTCTTGTATATAAGACCATTAAATTGGCCTAGTACGCATTAAGTACATGCGCAGAGCACTCGCCGTACACGGAGAAGCAGAGAAAAACTACCTGTGTTTTGTGAAAGCCAGCAAAAAGCAAGGCGGTAAAATTAGATTTTTTTAAAAATATTTCACCGACGATTACGATACTCCTTAATGCGAGTTTTGAGTGTAGCTGTTTAAGTGTTTCGCATTCGCGATATATTGTGGTAAAGAATTTGAATGACACGGCGCTCTCGGCAGCGGCGCTAAGCTTTTGCTTGGGCAGCTCGTTTAGCAGCAGCGGCAGACAAAGCATTTCCACCTGTTGCGTCGCTCGTTGTACGGAAAGAAAGCGTGAACATGCGCGCCTAGCGTGGAGCGCATTCTTCAGCGGCGGCGGTGCCGCAGGGGAAGTATCGCATGCGCAGTGGGTGCGAAGCCCACGCCCGCGCTTCGTTTCCACGCTGGCTGCACATGCCTGGTTGCACTTCGCTTTCCGCCTCCCCTTTTGCCATACCCTCCTCCACATTCCACCTCATAGTCCCTCTTCTCCTCGCGCCTTTTCGTTCTCGCCGCTGTTTTTCATCCCCCGCTGCGCACCACATTCGCTTTTATCTTTCCCTGTGCTCATTCGCTCGGCTACGCCGACGCTCGTCGCACGAACGGGCGCACTAAGCTGCGCTCTAAGGAAATTCAGAAAGTCGAGGGGACGTTTATAGCCAACAAAAGAGCGGGCATCTATCTAAAGCTCCGGAGGTCTGTCAGTAAACTTAGCGCGCCTCTGTGCTCGTACTGGTACCATAGAGAGCGCATGTGCGTCTGTAAATTAAGGTACGCATACTATATGCCCTAAGAGCAGCACCTTTTCCCGCTTGGTACGCTTTACCACGTAACAGCGTAGTCACGGCAAAGCTAGCTTTAAAGGCAACACCGCCAAGTGAATCAATGGCGTGTTACGGGTTTTTTTTTTTCGTTTATTTATTCAACCCGCCCGATAATTCGGCCCGTTCTCTCGGTCACGTCAGGATTGAATTAACAGAAGAAAGTGAAGATCTGAGAACATAATATACATATTTTGGCCATTTGTGGAGTAAATTAACTTATTTTGGGCAGAATCTGGGATTTCGGGTTCCCGATTATTCAGATTTTTTGGGCGGTCCCCATCTGGTCAGAATTATTCGTCGGTGACTGTACTCCATCTGTGGTTTTAATAAACCACGCTTCATAACGTGCAATGTAGTGACAGAAACTTTGTAACATTACTAATACTAGGATGTGAACATTATTATATATGAATTGTGAAAAAAGTTGTGTATTATTCAAGAACTATTGAAAAATATTCAGCGTTCAATTTGCTTGCGGCACTGTGCGATTCATATTCAGTTCAGCCTAAAACATTAAGAACTGCACACCCCTATAAATCAAGAAACACTTACCTGGCCTGTGTACTCTGTGTCTGGTTTGTTGATGAGATGCATCAAGAAGAACCTAAATTTAAAAAAAATAATAAAGTTTCAGGTAAACTTCTCAGCAGCAAGGTAACAGTAAAATTCACACACGATAACTTCTAAGCAAAACTTGCACAAAATTAAACAAACAAACAAACAAAAAGTTTTACTTGAAGTGCATCAGGGAATTCAATTAAAGCAACAAAAGTTCACAAGGAATTATTACAATTACTCATTTCTTCAGCATTTCTCACTATTAGTCGTCTATATTAAACAGCTTTGGACTACTTGAATACACAACACTTAAAGACAGCATTCGGAACTAAATATTCTCAGAATGGAGATTTTGTCAACTCTCTTGTGCACATACTTGACAATGGGCAACTGTTCGTAACAAAGAAGGAATCTGAAAATGTTGTAGGCAATATCCCCAGAGCTATATTTACAGAATGAAATCATAGGAACATACAGTAAACCTGAACTCAATAGTTATCATAATTATTTTAGTTTGACTATTATAATTTAAAAATTTAGTAAAATGCAGGACATATGGCGAATTAGTATCGTTTCGATATGTCTGCTAATGCTATACTTCAACAGGAATTTAACATGATTCACTTAGACAGAAGCCTCCAGCAAATTGCAGGTAGAAATGCATGGCAACCAAAGGGTTATTTAAAAAATAGTGGCTTGAAGAAGCGAAGCAAGAGAGCTGCTCACATGTAGTTAGCCAGGTTGTGCTCCTTTTGAACGTGCGTGTCGAAGCCATGGGGCACCCGATCAAAGTAATCCTTGCCGATGCCACAGATGAAGCAGTTGGACTAGAATGGAGAAAGGCACATAGATCACACCAACAGGAAACACCACAGCACCAGATTTAGCAATTAACTTGCTCTTGGTAACCCAAGCAGCCTATGCTTTCCTTAGCTTTATTGTCGGCTTCAGAAGGTTTGACTTTTGACTAAGGCAAATTTGAGACCCTCAGTTCCGCATTTATCGTTCATTAACATCAGTGAAACAACACTACAATAACCCATCACTTGAAAACTAGCAGCTGGAACATGCTAGATATGTACATGATAAGGGTTTGCCATTGCAGTTCCCGGATAGTATTTGGAAGATAATGAAGCCATCAGCATAATCTATGGGCACCAGTTATGCACACCTGTCCTTTATTTACAAGGTAAAAACAGACAGGTGGTGTGCTTTGTCATCTGTTATCAACAGTAGGCAAGGATTACTCTTCCTCACATAACGTCCCTCTCCATATGGTATTGTACCTGTCACTCACGTCCATGCAGGTCACATGAAACCACATGATGCCCAAAGTTGAACAGTCAGCTTGTCCTGTTCTCACAGCCAGACCACTACATATCACTGGACTACATTTTACTTGAAGCCAAAAATAATTCATTAAGCTATCCGATGTTTATGAAAATTATATGCTGAAATATGCTGCAACACAGGTGCCCACCAGGGGTTCATTGTCTTCTTGATTACAGCTGCCCTGCTTTAGTGGTATTATATTGCAAACCAGCTTCCACAAATATATTTTTATTTTAGTTTTTGTATGCCGACTACATTTTACATAATATATCCATGCATGTTTCCACACACATACACTAACACTGTTATGTCTATGCTAGTATTGACTGATTACCATTTCAGTCTACTTGAATACACTCTTAAATGTGGCAGCATATGTGCATGACATGAAAAGTAATAAAACTAATTTTATAATAAAATAAATAGTTCATAATGACATAGGAGATGCAAGGGAGATGAACGACTGACCTCCATATCATCAACCACACTCTGCAGCTGGTCTCTCAGCTCTCCAAAGGCGTCAATGATGAGACCTGAAAGAGTGATTGCAGTAGATTAGAGAATGCTTCAAGCAACTGGACCAAGCGTGTATTAAGCAAGAGCACATTTTGAGCACATTCAGACTGAGTGAACAAGTACATGCAGTCTCTCGCAGTGTAACAGACATTCTGTGTCCAAAATGCACTGAAGAAGATTTTTAGGTAGTATGTACATATTTAACTTGCTAATTGGACTCAATTTCTTTTCCAACCCTGATAGCACATGCAAAAATGGCTTGAATCAATGAGTGTTTAAATAAAAATAAGTGTTTTAGATGCATATGCATACATCTTTGGAGTGGTTGAACAATGCATATGTGTATAATCGTAGCTCTTTCTGGTGCTTCAGGTAGATAATGAGCTCTTAAGCTTCTAACATTCCCTACTACAAAGATGGAAAGAATCATCTGCTAAGAAATATAAAAGGTTTTTGCAGAAGAAATGCTTCAATGATTCCTCTTTAGGACAATTCACCTAGCAATGCTATCACATACACAAACTTCCAATGATGATAATATTGCCATTCTCTATATTTACACTCCCAGTGAGTGTCGATTTAGCTTTTCAGAGGCTGAGGTTGCATTAAATGAGAAACAGTTGGAAGAGGGACGGTCATGCAAATCCAGGCATCAGTGACTGAGTCAGGATAGAGATTTGGGATGAGCTCACCCTGAATGATGGCCAGCAGGATGACAATGACAAAGAAGAAGAAAGTGATGTCGAAGATGATGCGGTACACCTCGTATTCGTCACCGTCCGGGGGCTCGATTTCATCACCTGAAGAGAAGGAAATCATCAGCATGCAAACCTTCAGAACAGATTGCCTTTCACTATAAATACCTCACAGGCCTCCAACGACATAAGAGGAAGCCACATCAATGTGAAAGCCTATCAGAGAACAATGTGATGACAGTGCACTAAATTTGACTGATCATTAAATTAATTATTTTGCAGTGTCGTCACCACACAGCACTTAAATGGGACCATCTTATTGCCTTAGGCCATCTTAACTCACAGGCTTTAATTATAATTAGAATTCTGGTGGTTTAACATGAAGGGAAGGGAAGATAAAGAGATTTGACGAAATAAGGCCCCCTATTTTACAGCAAGGGCCGTGTGTGGTTGTCTTAGAAATATTGTCAAATATGAATTATTTTATTTGAGTGTTGAAACCATGCTTCATCTGCTGCCTGGCTGATGGACAAGCACTACAGGCTTAGGTTGGCGAGCAATCTTAATTTGTACATTAAGGCCATAAACTTGGTTTGGTTTGGTATCAAGCGACAAGCAAGAATGCACAGTGCTTGAATGCTTGTAGAGGTAAAAGAACAAAGGGATCAAAAGTAACAAGTGAAGCTTGGCTCTGTAAGAGACAAAAACTGGTTTTTATCAGTCAGCTTTGTAGATCTAACCTGGTGCCAGGTGTCCGCAAAAGTGGTTAGTTTTCAATCTGAGACTCCGGCACATTACATAACACAAAGGTGCTGCTACACTTACCGATTCCACCACCTGCTCTCACACCTTTGTAGAGGTGGAACACGAAGCACTGAAAAAGGATAGAAGAAATATTCAGGCCCAACAAACTACTTGCTTGCATTGTTCAGATGGTGCATCGCACTGGCGTAATGCAGGCTAAATTATGTGAAATTTGTCAAAAAGGAAATTCAGTTGCATGCAGAAGTGCAGAGAGGATAGCTCATGACCATCACGTCAGGAAAATTCATCTCGAAGGACAATTCCCACAGTAACAGCCTTATTTTTTTACAAGTACTGCAGGTCATTTGCGAGTTAGCAGTTAGGAAGAGTGGCAAGTGATTTCTTTTTTTTTTTGCAGAACGCACTTTTTTCTTCGCTAATAGTTATTCAAGGGAGTACCCAAAAGTGATTAAAAATGTTTTTCTCCCACATAAACATTTAGAATGTATCTTAAATGGCACAGTCCATATGAATGTGCCAAGCAACACATCTCCAAGATGAATTCGTCATTTCTTGCTTCAAATATTATTAAATGCACATAATAATTGTTTGGCAACTTGTAACCATCGATAGATATGTGGAGTTTAACATCTTATAGCGGCACTGGGGCTATGAGAGATGTGGTAATAGAAAACTATGAAATTAATTTGACCATCTGAGGTTGTTTATGTGATCCTAAATCTAAATGCATGGGTACTTTTGCATTTTGCCTCCATCGAAGACACAATCGCCTTGGCGACAAATCGAGACCCCGGCTTCGTGCTCCACACCACAAAGCCATAGCCACTGAGTCAATGCACCAGTTGGCAACTTCTGATGACTGACTGCAAGGAGCAGAGTGCATGCAGGAAAATGTGTTTTCCTTCACTGCCTTGTTCATTGCTATGTTTCTGGATTTATCTGTTTGCAGTAGTCTCAGCACATTCAAGCGACACTACTTTATAATGACTCTCAGCTTTCAAATTGCAAGAAAATGCTGACAAGCACCATCTTCCGATTTACAAAAATTGGGAGACGATGCGTTTCATGGACACACGCTCACAGGTGCGGTTGAAACATCCAGTATTTTAGAAAATAATTAGCTCATATTGACTTGCTTGCAAAAGGTCCTTCATATCCAGTACTATTCATGGCTTCTTGAGGAAATAGGTACATTTTATGCATAATTCCTCTTTCTACTTGCATCATTTCTGTTCATTAGTAGTAAATAACATCCTGGTCTGTATCAGGCAAAAATGTTGCCTTTTGTTGACTGCACAAAGAAATTTGTGTGGTGCAGCAGCCAAACAGCCTCCTTACAGCCATGTCTATGCACACATCTACATCTGCTTCAGCTTACAATAAATAATAATAATGGAGAAACACATTTTCTTGTACACTTGCATGCAGAGAGGGGGGGGGGGAGGGACATAAGAAATATATGATTGAGGCTAATGCACCTACTGTACTAAATGTGGGGCAATAAATGACCAATAACTCATAATGTTACGGCACTTGTCACACTGGTGCGAAAGGATCTACGGTAGCATTTAGTACCACTGCCTTCAAAGAATGACAAATCATCACGCATATCATTTCGGTTACTTCTGGGTATGGCCTAATAAGTGCAAAATCTTAGCGCACGTTATGTGATGGCACCCGATTGCATGAACACAAAAGCCACAAAAGAGTTGGCACCCACCGTCAGCATGCTGTGACACTTGTGGTCCACCTGGTCATCCTCTTCCTGGACGTAGAACTTGCGGAAGAAGCTGAACGCTATCACCGTGTAGATGTACACTATGATGGTCAGCAGCATCACTGTCAGCACCAGCTGCAGTATAATAGGCACCAGTCATACTCCAAGCTCATCACAATGCCCAATAATTAGCCTCTACACAGTCACATTATAGTACTGTAGTTTTGTGTATACCATATTTACTCGGATCTACGTTAGCTTCAATTGCAAGCTGACACCCTGATTTCGGAAGGTGAGAAAAAGAAATAACATTTGTTAAGTGCAAGCCTACCAAGATAACACTGCAGTCAAAATGGTGTACCGTTAGTGAGCAGTTGTACAGTGTATCTCCGGCAGTGGATAGTAATGGCTACAGTACTATCCTTCCGTCGTTTGATGCTGACATCAACACCCTACCATTTTACAGTGCTGACCACCATTAATGAAATCCTCAAATCTAAGCCAGCCTAGGAGTCGTGTAGCTTATGTTTTCAAAAAAAGGTATTGGCCGACATTCACATAACTGTAGTAAAACATGTCCCTGCATGAACCCGCACCCTCAGTCACAAACATTAAAAAAGAAAAAAATGCAGATACCTAACCGACACAAAAGCCACAGGTCCTCATATGGAAACGTTGGCCAACCTTTATCAGGAGCTTTATCGCTGTTTATAGCCTTTATACACAATCTCCCATAAGAGTATTTATCAAGAAAAACCTGACACAAATGTCTCTTCAAAGCACATATACAGAAACTTTTTTGACTAATTTTTAGGTGCCATTTAAACAGCTGCTTTTCATTTACACAACAATGCAGTTCAACGTAACATGTACCTAATTGGAGTGAAGCCACAACATCAGGCATGGCCTCGTGACAAGCTGGAGCATATTGCCGCGAAGTCACATGGCAATGTCCCCCAGGTACACTTGTGCCTAGCAAATAAACATTTATGCCGTAGATGCTGGTTTTGTTTTTATTATAATTTTTTGCATAAATGCTGAAGCTGAAATGCTGCTTTCTTGGTAGGTGGTTATAACTGGTGTTGTTCAGATAGCTGGTTCTTCAGTATTCCAATTCCTCATGAGTTTGTTGCTTAGTAATACGCTGAAACCTTGTACTACTTATATTTCTTTAGCATTTTCGGTGCAGGTCACGCAGGCAAAGATATATGGTGACCACACCGCCCACCTGTTTGCCGTTGTGTGTGACCGACTGCAAGATGGTGCGCAGTGTCTTGAAGCCGACAGCCACGTCCAGCAGGTGGGCCGCAAAGAAGAAGTAGTTCAGGTTGCCCATCACCGAGAACGTGAAGTACCACAGGTTGTACAGGAATGACTGCGCATAAAGGGAAAGCAGCCACATGTCATAAGTGGGGATGCAATCTGGGAATGAAATGTGCAAAATCCCAACAGCATTTTCAGGCGTTAAAAGGGTTGCCCGTGACAAATTCTGCCACCATATGGCTATCATGTACTTTCTCAAGAGCACTCAATTTTTCGAGGTACAGTTAGGTCTACTCTTAAAGAAAACACCCAGAGTGTGACAGAAAGAAAAGCAAAAGAAAGGTGGAGGGGGTAACCAAAAGAAAAGCTAACTTTTCTTTCCTGTGTGGGGGAAAAGGGACTTAACAAGATAGGCAGGGAGAAAGGCGAGTTGCAAGATGGAAATCAGCGCACAAAATTCTGAGGCGACAGACATCACTATTGCTGCCTATCTCACAGGCCCATCAATAACAGAGTTTGATGATGACAGCACACATTGCTATTGCCAACATCTTTAGTAGATGGCATGATGGTGTGACAAGTATGCAATGATGACAATGAAGCTGATGGTGTGGCGACAATGGCAGCCTGATCAAGATGACATGACGACAAACTCACAACAGCATGATGAACATGGCAGCATGACAACAACGGAATGACTGACAAGAGCATCACAATGATGGCATGAAATGGCTGTGCACCTGCACTTTTTACTCCGCTCGTTTACTCCACAAAGGCCACATTGCCACCGCCGAAATGCGTCATGTATGAAGCGTGTACTTCAGGTGGGCTCCTCTCTCGCGCTTCCCTCTAGACATGTTGCACCATCTAACAGTGCCACTGCAAAATCCACGTGTGGAACGTGTCTGGATATAACCACCGGCATTATTGCCTAATTATAGATGGCGCATGTTCGATTCCACCAAACACGGGATAACTTCCAAAGGATCTTTTGGTGCTAAAGAGCAGAAGATATACCTTTGTGTATGCTCAGTCACCCAAGCTGGCATCAAAAAGGTTACATACAAATAAACAAGCCAGGAAGTGTGGGAAGTTCTCAAATAATGCTAATTGCAATAAGAGAGAGAGATATAAAAGGAATGCAGGGATGTTCAACACTCAGAAATGCGCTTGGCTACCATACGCTAGGGGAAAGGAGAAGGGGAATAGAAAGAGAGGGGTAGAGAGACGTGCACGGACAGCACTACAGGGCGAAAGGTGCTCGCACAAGCCAGACATTCTCAGAAAGCACAAAAGTGCCTGCACTTTCTTCTGAGCCGATGATTGGTGGGGACGGTGTTCTGGTATTGTCCATTCACTCAGAAGATGATCATATAGCTTCCTGAATGTATCGAACACAGGTTGTCATTGTGCTTCAAATTGTGGACAGTGGCACCATAGGTGGTCAATGTTCTCCTCGCAGCCCCAGACATCAAATGCAGGACAGTCAGCCATTCCAATTACTGATGAATAAGCTTTCGTGTAGGCAACTCTCAACAACAACCGACACAGAAGAGATGCAATAAAATGATTACGTAACAAGTTGGAAGTTAGAAATTGCTGAATGAGATGTTTCCTAGAACACTCTACAACTTATTGGAAGTTTGTTTCCTCAAGTTAACGTTTGCGAAGTTGGTTATTTACCTTGACTGATTATGGAATTAGCACAATACAAAAATAGCATTCCTTGCTTCATTTCATGCCTCCTCCTCCTCCAACCATTTGGTTTTAAAATCATGCAAATCCCGCACACATTGGGAGTCGGTCCAAACGAGGCTCCCCTGAGCTGGCAAGACGAAGCAGTGCAGCTCAACAAGACACATGCAGTGAACTTCAGCGACAAATGCGCCCTGCTGGGCACAGGCTAACTGACAAGATCAACAAATGTGCCCAAGCTGCAGAGAAACACAATACAGCGCTACCATGTACAACCACGTCTAAAACTTCAGACACCCCAAAGTTTTCACACGACAGCACATACATCTCAAAGGGCTAGATGGCATTCGGCAATCAACATGCTCCAAAACCGAGAAACTCGACTGCACGAGAGCACATGCCGTTTGCATCAGAAATGTCTGACCCCGACCATGAAAATGGGCAAAAAAGCAAGAGAAAGCTATTCGCTTTATTACGGTGCTTTAAGCACAGTGTACAACAGTGACTTTGAACATTCTTTTGCGCTCAACACAGGTGAAAAGGAATGGGGCAACTTTGCAATACTCACATTATCAGTGATTGTGACTCCAGACTTCCAGATCTGGTATTTCCAGTCCACGTTTGTGATGCTTGAAATAAAAAGAAATGAGGATCACATCAATTACATTATCAATGACTAGACATCAATGACATAACCAATGATGCTGCTGACATTTCTAGAATGTGTAAATTGCCTATTCTGCTTATTTTTGCAGTTCAGCGTCACACTAATTCCTAGCTGTCTTTGTATACAGTCCACTTCCATTGATTTGACCCTGACGGTGCCAACACAATGGTTCGAATTATCTGGCGGGTCGAATCAAACTGCAGATTTTTTGGCAGCATTTTTCTTACTTTAAGACACCCTGTATCAAATGCGCGCCCACCTACTATTTGTCTAATGTAGAAGGCCCTTCTGTAAATGACGTAAGGCTCCTAAACAAAGTAGAAATCTACTGTGCAGCCGATTCTTTAGCAAGAAAATTGAGCAGGGAGGTAGTTTTCTAAAGTCAACTTCGCCGCATAATTTTTTTGAAGTCAGCTTTGCTGCAATACTCTACTGTTGTGCAGTAAAGCATACAAATGCCTTGAAGGTGGTTTTGGTATTTATGCAATTGCACAGTGCAGGAAATAATCTCAACAATGTTAATGAAAAAATAAGGGGAATATTTGAATCGACTGAATATCCTAATCAGACATTATGAGCTATGTTTTTGAATACGTTCCTAGGGCGGGCCAGAAATAGGCGTTTTTAAATGTAGATTATATGTGTTGAATGCTTTCACTGACCCTGAGCTCCGCAGAGACAGATGTTGCCACTAAAGGGGTCATTATTGGGGTCACCATAGGGGTGAGCCACATGTGTTCCGACTGGTGAAGTTAGAAGTATCTGACAAAAGCCAAGTTTAGCATCAAAATAATGAATATTTGGGCACATAGAAATGCGTCGGTACTGGCTGCGAACTTTGGTTGAGATCAAATTAACCAAACAATCAAATTACCAAGAGTAGAATTAATGGAAGTCTATTCCATAAGCCTACTTTTTTATTGTTTTACTTCGAGTTGTTGAGTTGTTTATAAGCTTTAGGACTGTTACCTGCACTTAATTTTGCCAACTTTTGTTATTATGTGCATATGTTGTGTTGATTAGCTTCACATCTATGAATATTTTGGTAACCTGCATACGCCATATGTAAAACACAATTCATAGAAGCCTTTGAGGTGTAGCAAACTATACAAGAAATATCTCACACGCCCCCACATAGACTAGACCACATGGTAGTATAACTCCACAAAATTCTCCCACAGGCTTCTGCATGCGCAAAACAGAGAGGACCAAAGAAATAAATTTTGTAAAGTCTATACATAAAGTGGAGTTGAACACGAAACACATACATTACCCTGAAACGTAAAAATATGTGATTGAAAACATTTTTCATTAAAGAAAAAAAATTTTGACATCATATTTGCCGAGCCCCTTTCCCGGTTCACCTAGTACAGTTTTATCAGACACAATTCCTGTACACAACATCTGGCAACACCAACCGATATGAATATTCCTGCAAGTCCCACAGCTATAAAATGTGCATGCAACAAGCATGCAGTTTTAAAAAAACAAGTGAAAGAATTATTATCATTTGCTCATACAAAATCAAACATCTGAAAGATGGAACTCTACGTTGAAGCAAAGGCTTTGCAACTAGAGAAATGTTAGACTTGCCAGAAGACATTGGGTAAAGATCACTATGATCATGCCAAAGCCAACCTACATCAACAGCCAGCAATGAATAACTATTCTAAGTGATAGGCATTCAATAGGCTGTTACATTTCTCACACAAGTAACATGATCAGCATGAAGTACTGAAAATTTGCGGAGGTGTGGTAAGCTTTTGTGGATGTGAATTCTATACTAATAACAGACAAATAACTGCACCTTCTATCTAAGATTGATCGAATGAGGAATTTCGGTAACTGACAAAAATAAAGAGGGAATAGGAGGTCAACAATACAGGCATTCACTCAGCTAACCTTTGCTAGAGAAAGTATGACATGGTATAAAAAGAGGAAGGGAGCGAGCAAACAATGAACGCACATAAGATGCACAGCATGACTGAAGACAGTCACTCTGATTTGTTGACTTAACAAGAGTGCTAGTGCTTGAATTGCATTCTGCGCCAATAACCAATGTGGTGATCGTGAGCAAATCGTGCTTCTATGGCCATTAAGGCCTGTGAGGAAGCACCACGAGTGTAGCCTTTAGGGTTTCATCATCATCATCAGCGTGGCTACGCCCACTGCAGGGCAAAGGCCTCTCCCATACTCCTACAACTGTCCCGGTCATGTACGAATTGTGGCCATGTTGTCCCTGCAAACTTCTTATTCTCATCTGCCTACCTAACTTTCTGCCGCCCCCTGCTACGCTTCCCTTCCATTGGAATCCAGTCCGTAACCCTTAATGACCATCGGTTATCTTCCCTCCTCATTACATGCCCTGCCTATGCCTATTTCTTTTTCGTGATTTCAACTGAGAAGTCATTAACTCGCGTTTGTTCCCTCACTGAATCTGCTTTTCTTATCACTTAACGTTACATCCATCATTCTTCTTTCCATAGCTCGTTGCATCATCCTCAACTTAAGTAGAACCCTCTTAGTAAGCCTCCAGGTTTCTGCCCCCTACGTGAGTACTGGTAAGGTGCAGCTGTTATACACTTTTCCCTTGAGGGATAATGGCAACCTGCTGCTCATGATCTGAGAATGCCTGCCAAATGCACCCCAGCCCATTCTAATTCTTCTGATTATTTCAGTCTCATGATCCGGATCTGCGGTGACTACCTGCCCTAAGTAGATGTATTCCCATTAGGGTTTACATCACCACAAATGAAGGGAAAATGACACTGCCATGAAGCCACACTTAGGGTGGAATATGCACTGCCATGAAGCTGCACCTCAAGGAGAAATTCATATGTGATCTGAGTTCCGACTTTACTGGTACATTTAGAATTACTGGTACGGCTTATATGCACAATAAAACAGCAGTTCAAAGAAGGTCAGCCAGCAAGACAAGCAGTGGTAAAATTCAAAGCTTTGACTCAGTCATGACTTACAAGGGGAACAGGCCGCTGGCTTCGTCCTTTTCTTGAGAAATGGATCCACTCTTGTCCATTCCAAGCACATTGCTGAGGGCCTCGGGGTCGTACGTCTCCGAGTACTTCTGACGCACCTGTTGGAAAAGAGATCAATGCTCATTAGAAAGTAGCTTTGTGATATCTTGGAGTCTTGCACAAGCCTATGTGGCTTGCACCAAAGCCTGCGATTCATCCTTGGCATCTATACTGCATTGACACGGAGGAAATGTAGCTCATCCGCAACACACAAAGCAGTTAACCGACACTTTTTCAACATCACACTTACAATGCATACAGAATGCCTCATAATGTTGTAGTGGTATCTGTTGGCATTATCGAGAGTAAGACGCAATAATGTCTATAAAGATAGGCAAACATTCTATAAACACTTCTGGGAAAGCAACTTCTTGAAGAGAAATTGGCTTAATCTTCAAATATGAGAGTTGTTTTGGGTGTGAAATGTATTTCTTTATGAGTTTGTACTTAGTCAAACACAAGATATATGTATTTATGTGCTACTGACGTCACTCCATGCGTTGAGAGTGTCCCACTGCTTACAAAATAGAGTGCTTTCTGAAAGAGAACCATTCTTACCCTTTTCTTGACGAACTTGTCCCAGTAGTTCACAGGAAAAGATCTGCAATAAACGGTGTGTGAGCTAATGATGATTTTCTGCCTTTTAAGACAACACAGACTCAGGGTGTCTACCAAGTTGACATTTCCAAATTCCCTGAGTTTTCCAGGTTTTCCCTGAGTGCTTTTGCAAAATTCCCTGAGTGATGCAGAACTATGTTTTATGTCAAGTCGCGCTGAAACCATATCGCCCTATGCTGTCACTCTCTAGTAAGCATATGAAACAAATTTTAAAGAAAACCGACCTAATCCAATTTGAATACTAAGGAGTAGTGTTTATGTTATTCAAAAAAAAGAATATAAGGGAGGGGTTATTAAAATGCACAGCAAATAAAATGTCTTCGGAAAAATTTTCAAATCGAGTTGTACATTCTCTAGTACAAATAGAAAGGAGATGCATACAGAAGCAAATATTTTCGAATATGAGCTATTTCTATCAACTGATAGCATGCTCAGTGTCATGCAACTGTCCTGACATACTCTCCGCTCGCGCAAGACGCGTCAGTGTTGTGTTTCACTGCTTTAAAGAGTTTATGTTGGTTTGGATGAGGGACACCTGCATCTCAGCATCAGCCAACAATTTGTTTTTTGAGCGCAGGCTCCTTCAAAGAAGCGGTCGCATACTTAATTCCCCGTTCATTCCTCAGTGTGTCGATCCTTTCTGTTCTCGTCCTCCTTTCGCCGCGCGTTCGCCCCACGGACCATTTGAAGAATACTCTTGGTCAATTTACAGTCAACGTCCAACTTTTCGGACCCCCTAGGGGCCGCGAAAACTTCCGAAAAATCAGGCAGTCCGAAAAAATAAATTCATGTCTTTTACTGCCCTTAAGGGCTAAAATCGACACCTGTACGTCTGAAAAAGCTCTGAATGCCTGTCAGTGCACTTATTAGGCATATCGGTGCTCCTACTGTGACAGGTGAGGGCGGGTGCACACGTGTAAAATTAAGGAATACATACAGTGTCCCGCGACAATTGCCCCTTCCTGCGCTTGTTCCGCTTCACCGCGTTACCCGACTGTATTGTGGCAAAGCAGACTTTCAGGAAAGAGCATTATGCAATGCGCCGTGCTTTCCGAGCTTCGAAGACAAAAGTATTGCTGTCAGCGGAGAAATGAAGAAACACGGCACCGAATGACACGAAGCTTAACAGCGAACATCGAAGCAGCTAGGCCTAGAGTTGCCGCAGTGGTGGCTACGGCTGCCAGCGGATCTGCATGCGAAAGCACCGGTTCAAGGCGGCGAGATAATCAAAACAGCAGCGGTGGTGGTTTTCATTAATGCCGTCTCGGACCTGCGATCACGCAAAACGTTTAGAAAATCGGACGGCGAAGAGTTCTTGCGTCTGAAATTTCTGACGTTATGATACATTGACTCTTTGGGGTACGTGGTGGTGCCGCGGAGGCGTCCGAGTTCTCACGGGAATCCGGAAAGTTGGTCGTTGACTGTACACTGGCAACTCCTCCGGCCGACGACGATTCGTTACGAGTCCTGTCTGTTACTTGAGCCAGCATTACCGCGACTTTTGACCCTCTAAAAAAATTACAGCTAATTTTCCCTGATAGAAGCACAAATTCCCTGAGTTTTCCCTGAGTTTTTCCAGACTACTCAAAATCCCTGAGAATTCCCGGTTTTCCCGGGTTTCCCGGTTGGTAGACACCCTGAGACTATAAATAACTTCGGAGTGCATAAAACACATGGATACTTTATGCTGCTGTAGGAGGGACAATAACACAGAAAAACAGATGAGTGAACTAGTTTTATGTATATGTGAGTCTGGAGACACTACTGCAATGGATGGGAAAATATGCAGTAGAACTTGACTATCATAAACAGTCTCCGGAGAATAACAGCCACACTCACATTCCTGTCTCTCAAAATTAGCAGCAGCTGTACCACACTGTCATGGCTCAGTCATGCTGACCGTAGATATAATTTTCATGTTTTGTCAGGGTTGTGCAAAAATTGCTGCCCCATTTCCACTTATGCCATAAAGGCAAACGATTAATCAATTAATTGAAATCTTTGCATCATTTTCAAGTATGAGGTTTTCATTAGGCCAATCTATTAACTTGGGTCATGAAATCATGCATTTTTAAGTAGCTTTCTTTGGCGCTGTTGGCCTTATTTGTCCCTGATGCCCTGACTACCAGCGTACCACTGGTTTTCAGTGTTAGATGGTCAGACTTAGAAAGGAAAACGTTCGTTTTCACTCTCTTGCTCCCTCCTATCTCTCTCTATAGCTGGCTCTCTCACTTTTTTGTTCACTCGCTCGTGTATTCGTTCGTGCTATTTGCTTACATTGGCAATCATCATCAACGGTTTCTGCACAATATTTTTCTTCTAACCACACCCTGAATGCCGGCGCATACCTACCCTACCCCGATCTCTGAACATTAAAATTCGTAAAAGTCCTGCAGATAAGACAAGATGAGGGCTGTGGTGGGGGGGGAATGGCATACATTTTTTTAAAGTTTTCGAGCACACACACTTCTGTGGAATACCATGGCACTTTAATAATGCTAATTTATCTTTAGACACAACATGCAAGCATCAACAGCCTTGGAACACCACAGACTGACGAACAAAACATTGCTTTTAAATCAGAGCATCTTTGCTGTTGCTGACTTGGCCTACTTCAGGAACTTCTGTTAATAAGGTTGCTTTAAGTGCCCCTCTGGCATATACGGCATCTTGCATGGCCAGAAAGAGGCAGTAAAGGTACCATTCACAATATATATATTGTTTCTTGCACTAATTTTTTTTGCAATCTTGCCTCTGGCCCCCTCTTTCAACATGTTTACAGAATTCATTTTTTAGGACTTGACACAATATTCGTAAAATCTTAAAACAAGCACAAATTTGTAATCTTTACAAAAAAATTCGGGAGAGTTAGAAAGTATGCCTGTGCTCTATAAGCACTTCCCCCATCTACCCGATTAAAACTTGAAAAATCGTGGAGAAGGCATGCTGCTCACTTGGTGCTTATCACAAGCTTGTCCCAACGCGCGCGTACGTCGTCCTCTGCAGGTTCTTCGGTGATGTACAGGCCGTCAAACTCCATGGCACGGGCAACTTCTTTTTCTCGCTTAAAGATGGCTAGTGGAACCTGCATGTCAAGGTGGTTATGCTTTTGTCACTCTTCATGCAATTGAATCGATTTCGTTGGTCCCATCAGGGCCAAATGAACGGAAGTTGACTGCACTTGATAGAAAGATGACAGAAGTGTCCACACACCTTGAGGTGGTAGTAAGCGATGAGCATGCAGAAGGAGACGAGTGAGTGAAACAGGGCCATGAAACGGATTATAGGCTCCAGATAAAAGAGCTTCTCTTCTATGATCACCCACTCCTCCAATTCCTCTTCGCTGGCTTCCGAGTCGGACAAAGCTTCGGTTGCATTAGCCAGCACTTCGGCCAGACCGCCGCCGGCATCGCTATCACCCTCGTTGTCGCTCAGCGCCCCGGCGGCGGCGGCCACAGCAGAGCCTGCATCATCGTCGTCACTACTCTCGCCTGTCGAGACCTGCGCAGTGAGCAAAGACATATTGATGCTTGACATTGAGCTACCTTCTACATTTAAGAGTTGCGATGCATAGGTGCATATATCTGCAAACACCCAGTGATCAGCAGTGGCAATGATTCCTTCCACTGGCCCAGTTTTTTGCAAGACATTTGGAAAATCAATCTCGCTACTATTATGTTGCAATCATGCTGAAGCATCCCACATTGATTAAAACACACTAGGCAGAGTATGCTTTTGTTAGCACCTTTTTTGTCAGTACCTAGTTCTCCCAAAACTTGGGGCAGAATATCCCCACTAGGAGATGGTCATACAGTGTATAGCATTCTTTGGAATCATTACTTATAAAGCTTATATTGTATCCATAAAACCAAGACTGCCGTATCTTGGGAGATAAGCAACTCCAAGGAATACCCCGCAGACTATGATGATCTCCTCAATAAATTCGTTTTTGCCACTGATCTTGTGCTTAGTAAATGAAAAGAATTTTGTTGAGCTTTTTAGAGCCCCCCCCCCCCCCCCCCCCTCGGCAGTCGTTCCTGCGTCGAGCGTCGGCGTCCTTTGGAGTAACTGAGTGAACAAGCACAGCGAAGGATGAAAGAGCGAATGCAGAGGGAGATGAAGGACGGCGAGAGCGAAGAGAACAACACAAGGAAGAAAGCGCAGGAAGAGTGTATCGCGAAATGGTGAGGAGGATAGCGGAGTGCCTCTCGAGATGTGCTCTACGGCGGCGACCAGGCAGGTGGCGAGTGAGTTCACCAATACCTTATATGGAAACAAAGTGCTGGCGTGGGCTGCGGAACCCCCGTGCCACCACTGCTGGAGAATGCGCTCTGTGTGAGCGATGCGTTCCTGTGCTCATGCTTTCTTTATAAACAATGGGCAATGCAACCGGTGGAAACGCTTCGTCTGCCTTTGTTGCTAAACTAACTGCCTCAGCGGAGGCTCAGTGCCACCGCCGTGAGGACCCTGTCATTCAGGATGAAATTTTCTGCCACAATATATGGCGAATTCTAAACACTTAAACAGCTGCACTCAAAATTCGCATTGGGTAGTATCATAATCATCGCTGAATTTTCTCTTGCCTGATTTGCCTGCAAACACGCTCACTTGCGTTCCAACGTGTCCTCTTCAGAAGCTTCTCTCCGGCATTGCAGATGCGATTCTCTCGTTGCTTGCATTTTCTGCGTGTACCTTGCTCTCATTTGCATTCTGTGCCTTGCTAGGCCAAATCGAAATGTGCCAAACGCCCCAATGCGCTTGCTTGCCCACGAGAAATTTCTTGTGCCGCTTGTCGATGCATGCGACCGTGTTGTGAGGGCATGAATATCAGGCTCCTGTACTAGACACTGTGTGTTCAACTCCTGCTTTTGGAGAATCTTAAAGGTGTTTATTATATTACCTAAATCAAACTTTCATTAAAATGATGAGTTTACAAAGTCGCGATGTCTTTGAAGCCAAAAGGACAAAGATTAGGCAAAGCCATACATACTAACCGAAACTCGCATACTAGCTGAGCCACCCTGTTTGCAGCTACCGTGAAAACTACCAGAGAGCGGGCAGCCAGTGGACTGCATCTCCATCCTTTTCACTGTAGCAGCATGCTGGCTGCCCGGTGCGAGGTGACGCAAGCAGAACGTCACCTCAAGGGACATGCCTTTGCGCTCACTGCAGCTTCCCAGTTTCGGTTTCACATGATAGCCAACATTTATCATGCCCCAGTTCCAAGGGTAACCCCATTTTGCAAGATCCAAAAGTTTATATGGCTTGCATGGAAACTTCAGTTCAATTTTTTCTGATTATGATGAGCCTGCTGAAACTAAAATTTAAAAGTTCGATATTGGATGTTTGTTAGTCAGCAACTAATTACCACATATGGTCTGTCACCCCGTGGTAGGTATCTCCGATGGCATGTCTCTGAAGCTACTGTCCTTTTATTGCAGAACAGCCTTTTTTATACATTACTTAAAGTCTTTGTAGAAACACCCAGCATAATAATATAAAATGCTTATTTTATGTATTAGTCATGGAAATCAAGGTAAATGACACAAATGCTCAGGTCATTTTCACAAACTTTAGCAAAAAGGATGTGACCTAAGCACGCTCTCCATGATAAACAATACAGCAACCATTCACCAAATAAACAAGGGCTCTCAGTACAGTACAGAGGATAATTTAAACTGTAGTACAACACACCATGACCTGAAAAATTTAGTGCCACAAGCACTCTTAGAGGCCAACTGCTACAAAATTTAACTTTGGCTGATTTGGCTACAAATGAGTAGCACACTACTGAACTTATCCTGTCAAAGTTGCAGGTTGATTGGTAATTGTGCAATTTCTGGATTAGCAGCCTTTAATATAGCACCTAAGCAAACAATGTGTACATCCGGCGGCTAGCCGATATGACGCAACACCCAGCTCGTCGCTTCCGAGACTTTTCTGTGAGCCATATGGGCAGTCACTGTTGTCACCTTATTTCACAGGTGACGCTGAGAAGCTGTCCTGGCTCTCAATGTTCTAAATGATGCGTCACTTCCAGCGAGCGGTAGCAGTGACATATTTTTTGTTTCAGTATCATAAACATTTCCATTTCCGGGGCTTTCACGACGCAGTCAGTCAAATTTAAAACAGAAAATTTTGCCCAGAAGCTGTTCTACTATATATGTGCACTACCTAAAACTATAATTCTTGTGTGGCTCAAAATTTCATTGTAGTTGGTCTTTAAAAGCATTCCTATCAAAAGACAACGTGAACAGTTACCTTGTAAAAGAGGAGAATGCAATTGATGAAGAAAGCTAGCACGAGTGCAATGTACTTCATGTTGTAGAAGTTGCGGGCCAGGAAGCTCTGCAAGACAGAAAGGAACATGGGGACTCTGAATTAGTTTGCAAAAATCTCAGCAAAAATACAAGTTGCATCTTTTATTTTTGCCGTCAATCCAGTTCGAATTGTTGTACCCATACCTGTGTGATTTATCAAATTCTACTGCATGCTGTCTTTTCGTTTCAGCTGCGTAGCAGGCAAGGTTTATTTCAAACTGTAGTACCAAACATTGCCTATCTGCACTCTCCCTTTTACTGCTTTTACAGCGTCACAAATAAGAAATACATTCAACAATCAACTTCAGTTTCCGTTGCCAGGCGAACAAAGTTTTGACAAGTGTCGTGTGAGTGCTTTCACTGTGTTCCACAGTTCACAAACACTTTTGTGTTTGTGAACACAAAACACGGCGCATAAACACTGTTGGATCTTTATATAGCTAGCATGGATGTGCAGTAGACTTCCGGTCATTCAACTCCAGTTAACTCCAATTTTTCAGTTAATTCAATCCCTACCAAGCACATGCATATCTATGTGCCCCGACTTTTGTTATTTCAATCCTAAGACTAGCCATCAATGAATAATTTAATCTTAACCAGTCAGAATGCATGAGCCTGATCCAATGGTGACACCAATAGCCAGTGGTGACACCAATAGCCAGTGGTGACACCAATGAGCCAGTGGTGACACCAATAGCAACCCCTTTAGTAGCAGTGTCTGCGTCACCGGAGCTTAAGGGACAGTGAATGCATTGAAGACGCATAATCGCCTGTCCAAAAAAACCTTAATTTCAGGCTGCCTATGAGTATTTTCAAGCATACTTACTTAGCTCACAATGTCTGATTGCAGTATTTACCCGATTCTAATGCACACCTCTTTTTTTTCGAGAGAGAATTGGGCTCAATTGGCCTGCGCTGTATACTCTGATAAATGCCTTTCTGTATTTGATTTGATTTGATGTTTATTTCTTTCAAATGAAAGGGGAAGCCAAGGCGAAAGGCGGTTGACCTGACTGGGCTTTGGCTCACTGCTACACAAAGCGGCACACACATCCAGTGCATATATAACAACAAAATACGCGTGTAAATCAAATACACAACTTGATATAGAATAAACGAAAATACATTGGTTTTGTACATAGGGAACAACTATGACATTGCATCAATACAATAAGTGAATATTTATATACATAGAAAATATCACAAAGAACTGCTGCAACCAGGGCAGTTGCAGAGGTTGTGAGACTGTCTCTGGAGTGTCACATTCCTGACAGTTGGGGTCACTTTTTATGCCCATCTTGTGAAGACAACGTCGTGTAAATGCTGCCCCAAGTCTCTGTCTTTGTAGTAAAGTCGTGTGGTCTCGCTTTACTTTTGATGGAATTCTGAATGTTATGTCTAGGTCTAGCATAGAAGGGCAATTTTGTCAAGGATTGGGATTAGCCCAATGCAAACCGAAGGCTCTCAGTATTGCAGTAGAGAGCAATGCCATATTGTCATGTCTAGACAAAGCAATGGTTACTGATTTGGATTCCTTATGTGCAAGCTTTACTTCTGTATCGGCTGATTCATTGCCAAGGATTCCAGAATGTCTGGGTATCCACTGAAACACTGTCATGTGACCTTTTGCCTGTGCTTTTATATACAACAGAGCTATGACTACAACGAGTTGGCTGTTCTCTTCTCTGTTCAATAGATGTCCAACTCCTTGCAAAGCTTAGAACCTGAAAATATTGCCCATAGCCCTGGTATCTTTATACAAATGAGTCATAATGCCTCATGTATAACTGTTACTTCTGCTGACGTTGAAGAGGTCGCATGAGCAATCTTGAAGAGGTTGTGTAAAACTGCTGGTGTTGCAAAAAACTGTGTGGTAGAGCACTGTCTAAACACAAGAAATGTAAGACAAAGTGACTTGCTTAAAAGTGGTTGTTAGCATTATTGATTGTGTTTCTATTTCTGAAACAAACAGGATGACCTGCGGGTATGGCATAGCCCAGGGCGAAGTCCTTTGGAATTCGGAAAAGTTAACAAGCACATGGATTCGGTGTTGCAAAAATATTGCCTTGAGGAAACTTGAGTCTGGCCATGCTTGAAGAATGTTTCGCAGGTGATGAATCCAGTGTTTGGCAGTATATCGAAGGTATATGCGGAGCAGCTCTTTAGCAAAGTAAATACTGGCTGGTCATTGATCGGGCCTCAGCAACCATTTTGCAAACTGATGTACCGTGGGGAACTCTGAGACAGTGCCTCAGTGCTTGAGCTTGTCTGCTTTCCAGCACGCGAATTGCAGAAAGATGTATTCCTAACAAGATTAGTGCACTATACCGCAGATAGCCAACATAGAGTGACAGCTAGTACAGCTGCATCATAGATGTTTCAAATAATCCCCATGATTTCCCCGCCACAAGTCACAGGATGTTGGTCAAAATGTTAAAAAGCTTTTTCTTCAGTATTGAGATGTGTGTTGTCATGGACAAATCTGATCTACAGTCATGCAAAGAAACTTGCGGTGGGTGACCGTCAGCAAATTGTGCCCAACTGATCGTCCCGCAGGTTAGTCAAACAATCCGTCAGGTCAAATAGAACATGCATTAATTAAGCCATGGTGGATCTTGATGTGTGGTTAAGAGCTTTGCCATGTTTATGGAACCTGTATCACAAGCAAAGATGCAGTGGTCATAAGAACAGAACTTTAATATTTAATGTCAGGATGTCTAACTTTGTCGCTTAGATTTATTCTCTGCTGTAGTATTGTTCACAGGAAACATATGGCCAGCAACAAGCTCAAACATTTTTTTACTTTATTGTTAACCAGAAAGCTTTGTTGGCCTCTCTAATTCAGAAAAAATAAAGGGTCCGGGACTTTCGTACGTAAGTAGCGGTCTCACCACTTACCACAATCTTTTGCCCGTACTCGCTGAAGTCGATGGCGGCAACTGGTGGCGCCTCGGTTGGCTTGGGTGGCTCTACCGCCGCCATCTGGGGTGCCATCATCATGGCCGCCATCTCTGGTGTTGGCATTGGAGCACGCTTAACGTCCCTGCGTGGCGTGCCAAACAAAGAACCACACAGACAACCTTCAATGTATGTGCACTCGCACATATGCTAATACGCACTTTATCTGAATGATGCATAACTGAGGGATATGGGTACACACCATTATCCCTCTCCTCTACACACACACCCATATCCTCTACACACTCTATATCCCTAGGTCCCTATGTCACCCATGTCCCTCTACACACCCATATCCCTCTCCACAACTCCCCTGGCTGAATTTCTGGCTCGGGTGTGCCCAGTTATTGGACAGAGGTGACATACCACAGTTTAGTCTGTTTACCACAAAATGTTTGGAAGCAATATTGACCCATCTAAACCAGAACAAACCAGAACCACACAGATGTATACATCGTCCATGATGATGCTAGACAGGAAACAGATTTTCTCAGTAATGGAATGGGTTACTGTCTGTCATTGTCATGGGGAGACTTAATGTGCTCCTTGTTTCACCCAAACAATTACAGGCAGAGCCACCATTCATCTTATTACAATAACTTTATGGTCCTGTATCAATGCAGATGATGTATTTGTGACTTATTTCAAACAAAACATGCTTATTTCAAGAGTTCTTACAGGAAACTTTAACTGAATGTGGCTTTTTGTGTCCACATTTCAATCATGGCATGACTTATTCTAGTCCACATTCATAAACTTGAATTAGTATTCAGATGAAAAGTAACCTATTTCATACAGCAAAACAAATCTGTTTTAAAAAAAGTGTGCAATAAAAGTTGCTAGTTTAAGGTTGATGTAGCAATGTAGTTAGTTCTTGAAGGAGCTTCAGGATGAAAATGTGCAATGAACAATCGCACGTACTCACCCATCCATAGTAGCTTGGCCAGCATCTTTGGTCTTGACGTCACCATCCAGGACCGTTGTCTAAAAGAGTTGACGAACAAGATAGGTGAAAAGATAGTACACTACTCTGACTTCACGCTGAATGAAAAGCTTGTAGACATATACTTTTTATCAAATGAAAATAAGTAAACGAGAAAATGTCCTCCCAACAACAATGATAAAAAAATGAAGGCCCTTAAGCTTTCAGCCAAAAGTTCAAAGTACAATGGTTCAATAATTCTGTTGGCCACTGGTATTTGTCAAAAAGCAGACACTTATTCATGTGAAACCGTTTTATCATGACTGATGATAAAATACAATGCCTGCCATGCAAGCATGGATCAAGGGTAGCCTCTGGGAGAGGGGCGTGCTGAGGGGGAGGGTCCAGTGATGTTCAGGAGATGGGGTTTCAGGAAATGACAGGAAATCTTCAAAGAAATTTTACATGCACATATAATGCTTTGCTCCTAAAATCATAACATACCCAGAGTTCTTTTTTATGTGGGTGCATCATTACTGCTAAGGTGAAGTGATGTGTCAGATGCAGAAGCAGTACCGGCATTGTAAACTTAATTGGAGAAGAGAAAAAAAGGAAAAGCCATTTAATGCAACTCAGGAAAGTGTCAGCAAACCATCTCCCTTGTCCTTATTTACAACGGCATTACCCACAAAAAGTTACGAACACTCCGTTTGAAAAAGAATGGGTACATCCATTTTGCTCAACCTTCATGCTTACCAGCAAGCACACCCTACCTCAAGTGTAACAGTACTCTAGAAACAAGGATGTTTTGGTTGAAAAACACTTTGCAGGTCAGCCAAACAGTGGTCCAATATGTCCTGAGGGGGGGGGGACCTGATGTTATAAAACATCACCTGCATTCACCTGTGGTGTTGTGTACCTTCGTTTGACATTGCATGCTTGAAAATAAACATTCTCTTGGTACTTCCTCAATGCCTGCTTCAATATTCTGTTACCTGTGCATCTGGTGGAAGGCCATCCGGCAGCTCTCCATCGGGTGAACCCTTCTCGTGCGGCGAACCCTTGCTGGTCTCCTCGTCGGTGGTCTGGTCAGCATCGTCCATGCTCGACTGGGGGCTCAGTGTAGACTTTGGAGGTTGCACGTAGTACCTGGCAAAGGAAAGAAGCCAATTGCGTGCGCAGAATAATATCAGGCTGTCCTTCTAACAATCGTGCAGCAAGAACATTGGCATATGGCCTATTTTTCATGCAAATCACATGATGATGCAGCATGCAAGAATGAAATAAAGTGATATACTGCAAAATAAGGCTTAATAATATAACTTGCTCATGTAGAGATAGGCTGTTCTTTTTCACACACTTATAACAAAGGACATTATAGAAAAAAGAAATAGTGCGCAATCTAATTAAGTGTATTAAGTTTATCAAGTGTAAGTGCAACAACAATTGTATCCTTATACAATGTTAAACCATGATTCTCGCACATGCAACAACAAATTGCTACTATTTGGCACAGTGAGTGCGTTCAGCAATTAAAAGGAAGCTGTAGAAACAACTTTGCCGTATGTTTTTTTTTTCTCAGTGACATTTGAACAATATCACTGAATTTCTTGCACAATGTAATGCATGTATGCTGTTCATTCTATGTACAATTGATGTCCAACCTCTTTATCAAACCCACAAGACCATATCCTTATCTCAGGTGCGGGCTTTATAAAGTTCTTATTCTTATAAGGATAAGGAAAATTATAAGGATCCTTATCCTTATCTAACAGGTGGGGGCTTTATAAAGTCATCATCGATGGTCTTGGGAACAAAACAGGCCAGTGTAGAACACAAAAGTCGCTGCCTTTTTATCTCTGTTTTATGGCCAAAATATGCCTAAAGCAAGTTTTCGAGAGATATCACAGCAGCATCCCTTATCACACTGCAATACTCACATGCTACTTGAACTTTATTGTTCTTGCTACTCACTGCATCATATATTTTCTTTACTAATACTGTTTGTAGTTATTGTAACCGACTCACCACTTAATGCCACTGGCCTTGAGATGCATTTAAACATGCATATATATCCAAAGTACAGGAGCACTCAGAATTTTTTCCTGTTGAAATGTGGCCATTGCTGCCAAGAATCAAACTCACCAGGGATGGGCAAAGATACTTTGCAATTGTATTGCCATACGATACAAGATACTAGGGCAACAAGTGTTTGAGATACAGATACAAGATACTATTGCAATTGCTGTATCTAATATGATACCTTCCATTTGTATCTTAAGATACTTCGATACATCCGCAAATTTCCTATATATCTATATGCAGTATCATTACCAAGTAGTAGCAAACATTTATGCACAAAAATGTTTGCTTGGAAATTTCTGAAGTCGGACAAACCTTGTTTCATTTGAGTGACATGTGTGTTAGTAACTCAAGTTTTCTGTCTTTCTTGCTCAAAATATAATATTTTCATTCCGAATTTAATTATTGGGGTTGCTTTAGTTGCTTAATTTAAGATCAAAGATTTTTATATGCTGCGCTGTGAGTGGTTTTTGCTTGTCGCTTTTGTAACTGATGGTAGCCACTGCTCTGCTTGGCGACCAGCTAGCAGGTCACCATCTAATTACAAGGACATCAATGAAAAGCCTCCGCACGATGGCGCAGATACCGCTGTGGAGTTTTGCCTTGTCTGTAAACATATTACTGTTTACACAATACCGGATCACTGGACAGGCGTATAGAAGCAACAACATTGGCAGCAACATACTTTGAGAAGCATCGTGTATACAGAGAGCATAAAAAGCTGCAATCACCTTTCATATTCCACTTATCTGCTGGCGTAAAATGTTCGTTAGTGAAACATTCATAAATGTGCAATCTTTTTACTATCTTTCTTCTATGAGAACATTAACATGGAATCCTTTTATCATTTTTCTTCTACGAGAAAACTTGTGCAGCCCAAATACATTTCATATATATTGTGGTGGCATGAAGCATTGTAGAATACCAGTGCCATTCACACGACTGAAACTTATAGCTCCAACTACTGGTGAATTGTAACAGTAAGAAATTTAAGGGTGAATTAAAAAAAAAGGAGATAATATATCTAAGTAATGTAGAAAGGTGGTTCCGTATCACACTATCACAGCGAATACGTAGAAACACGATACATGGGGTACAACTATAGTAGCTACGACATTTCACTTCCACAATGTATAAACAAGCACTCGTCGATCTGTAATGTGCAGCTTTTGTAGCTTATACATATTTCACAGAATTCCTATAACGTAACATAGTCCCAGAAATTGCTTTTGGTGCTTGCAAGCAACAATCACGTACACAAAATAGTTGCCTTATGCCTATAAGTCTTTCGGAAGCAGCGCCATCCATGCTTTGCTTCACAACAGTCAAACTTATATCCACGAGATCCTTCAAATCGCTGATTTGTGATAAGCCACTAGACGCAGGGCAACTTCATTCTTGCATTCTTCAGACTTTGTAACAAAGCACAATGCAAGCGATACTTCCATAACGTCACTACAGTGGCATCAGAATTTGTGCAAAAGATGCCACACGCATTGATGTATGCAGCACAGTACGGCAGCTACGAGCAAGTGTCCTGGCACTGATGCAACTAAAAACAAAAAAATCAAGCAAACGAAAGTGCGGCTGTGTGCAGATGTTCGTGCGCTTGTTTTTGTCGAAAAGGCGTGAGAGCCACCATATGACCCTGCTCCACCAAGGGCAGATCTTATTGCCTGCCCTGCTGGAGGGCTCTGGCCGAAAGGTAAAAGAATGTTGCTGCTTTTAATTTTATTCGTGTTTTAGTGGCAGTAGTATCAGCTCAAGAAGCAGAGTTCAGCCAACATTTAAAGTTTCACACCGTTATGTCGCAAAAGCCCCCAGTATCTTGTATCTTAAAATACATGATACATTCTTTCATGTATCATAAATACAGATATCGATACAAGCGTTGCCAGATGAATCCTGATACAAATACAAGACTCCCAAAGAGTACCTAAGGTAGTATCTAAGATACAGGTATCTCCGATACTGTCCAGCACTGAAACTTGTGACCTCACGGTCAGCAGCACAGTAGTTTTAGCATGTCCGGTACTCCAGCGTACACAGGAGGATCAGCACCAGGTTAGTGGAGGTGTAAACATGAGCAGTCGGATATATTGTTGGTGTCATTGTTGGTGTCACCACACAAGCACAGAGCTAAGTCTGCAGGACTAAGTGTACTCTACTTCGTTTCTGGTGCAAATTTTTGGCAGCAGTGTAATCGTGAGCACGGTGACTTGAATTGTTTTCATTTTGGAAAGAACATTCACGGAACACGAAATTGTCCCCAAGACTTTGCGGTTTGATAAAGCATCCCAAGATGTCACTACCAGCATCCTGTAATCCGGCATTACACAAATATCCTTGCAGATACTGAAATGCTGCAGCCACTGAGCCATGGCAGGTAAGTAAGTTTTTCAAATACCGCCAGATACCATCAACGATGATGTCTAGGTTATGCAAGGGCTGACTTGTACAGCACGCATACTTTATTCAACTTCCATTACAGCTAATTGAGCATAGCATGATGGTGCATTCGTTTTTCAATTTTGCGACCAAATGCACTGCAGGTTTTTGGAGACATTCTAATTCTCCACGCACGAGCCGCAGAAACCATTACAGCCAACTGAACGAAGCATGACGACGCCTCCGTTTGGCTTTGTCGCTTTTGCAGCCAAACGGATTGTATGTCTCTGGAGACCTTCTAATTTTCAATGCACGAGCAGCATGTGCCTTTACAGCCAAATGAGCAGAGCGTGACAACATGTCCGTTAGGCTTTGCTGCTTTTGCAGCCAAATGCATTGGGCCTCTCTGGAGAACTTCTAATTATCCATGCACGAGTCATGCATGCCATTGCATCCGATGGAGCGGTGCATGACAATGTGTCCCTCTGGATTTGTAGCTTTTGCAGCAAAACTTGCTGCACGTCTCGGCAGATGCACAACATGCGAGATCGAGGCCAGATAGACAGACCAAAGTCGACTCACAGAGCAAAAGATATGCTCTCGCATTTAATATAAATAAGGTCGCAAGGTTTAGTTTACATGATATATAGTATTGCTTTCTCTTATTTTATCATAACACTTTTAACTTTGATGCATTCTACTTGCATAGGAGGTCCCACCCACCGTGAATTATCTTGGCTGTACACTCTTGCGTCTTTGAGTATGTACAGTATTAGAATAAATGTAATAAATGTGATGTGAACTGAATTTAAATAAATACTATATATGTTACATTCCGGCGGCAACAGTGGATTAACAACATTGTTTGCCCCCACTCACTTCACTTCGCCATCTTCCTCAGTCTTGGTGATGTCCAGGCCGAAGGCGCGCATGTGCGGAGCCATGTCCGCCTCGGCCGGTAGTCCTCCACCCGCTGCCATGCCTGCCGCCATGGCCGCAGCCATGGGCCCCGCCTCTAAAGCGAGCGGTGGACCCGCAGCACCACCGTACTTGAGTCCCCTGGCATCTTCTTCGGGCACCGCGCTGCCCACCAGGGGCTGGCCACCCATCAGACGTAGGGTCCCTCGCACTACACTCCTGCGACAAGAAAGACGCGGCAGATGTCAGGGGGACGCAGTCTGTCAGGAAATTGAGCTCCCTATTGCGTGGTAAGGTCTCACAATGACTATAGAGCCAGCTAGAACTATCTCACAAAACAGTGACAGGGTTGGACAACGAAACTGCATTACAGGGGCTGTATTTTGTAAAGATTATTTTCCTTTAATTTTGTTCAATTGCTATCATTCATATAAACGATTGGCCAGTTCTAGTAAAAACGGAGGGCGAGTGTCATGTGAACCAATGACAAAAGTCAAACTGAAATGAAAAAGAACAAACTTGTTAAAAGGTGTGGGATCTGAATGGGATAACGAAATGCAATGCCAGGATAGGCCTACTGATGGCAACAGCAGATTGCTACAGCGAAACAGGACCGTGGGATGGGATAAGGCAATACAGTGAGATAAAAGTACAGAATGACAATGGCATAATAAAATGCGATGAAATTAAAAGGATTGGACCAGAGGAGACGGATAGGAGAATGGAATAACAAACACCATGGAATGGCAGAACAGTCAGAACGGGACAACAGAATGGCGCGGGCCTGTACAACAACAGAACAAAAGGTACGATGACGGCATAAGTGCTGCCATCTTTCTGTTTCATGCTGATTGCACAGTAGCAACAAAATGCGTAACTTTGAATGAAATGTATAAGAAAGCTGAGAAAGCCAAGACATAACAAGATATTACTGGCATTACTATAGGCCTTGAACCAGCAACATGCTGCCCAATGAGTCCAGGCATAAAAGCTGCTATACAAGGCGACAAAAAATAAATTTAAAGCGCATCAATTTGAAGAGTGAGAAACAAGGTTCCTTTCGAGGTTGCCTGTTTTTGTCTAGGCAACTAGAATCAACAAAAACACAACAAAGATATCAATGCTATCATGCTTTCTAACAATATTTTTATTTATTTATTTATCAAATACCGCCGGCTGCCCATTAGTGGCAAAGGCAGGAGGGAGTACAACTGGAAAGTAAAGCAATAGCAAACATACACTACTGGCGATAGCATAAAGTTGCAAAAATGAATACTGTCCATGACACAGAGCAAACAACGTTGACAGAAGTTAAGCAACACTTGAGAATTCACCAATATGATAGACATTGTTAAGTTCAGAACTATAGCAGCATTCATGATGTAAAACTAAATTAAATTCTGGAATTTTATTCTAAAATTTCCAGAACCACGATTTGATTATTAGGCACTTAAAACGTCACCTGGGGTTTTAAGCGTGCACTTAAATAAAAGTACACAAGTGCTTTTGCATCTCGCCCTCATTTAAATGTAGCTGCTACGACCATAATCAAACCTGTGACCTCGAGCTCAGAAGCACACCACTACAGCCACTAAGCTACCACGGCCATCCATGATATAAATAACAGCCCAGTGAGAATGAGGACAACAGAAACGTAACACAACTCAAACAGCATGTTATTTATGTCTCAATTAAACACCAAACGTCATGGATAAGCACTGACCTTGTAAAGGCAAAGATGAGCCAAATCATGTAGAAGAATCCAAAGAAGGACATCTTGAAGCTTCCCAGCAATATCTCGCCAAGTGTCATTGAGCGCAGCTTCCGGTACTGGTGCCGGATGTTGGACGGCCGCAGCACCGACAGTAACGCCCCAATGCCATCCCGCAGAAGGCCCAGGCCCTGTTTGAGAGGCTCCAGGGGACCCCTGCAATTGGACACGATGAGTCGGCAAAGGTTAGCACACAAGCATTCGTTGGACCGAGTGAGTGCTTGTTAAAGACACTCTAAAGAGAAATGACAAATCAGGCTGGGCTGGCACAAATTTACTCTGGTTATTCAAGCCTAATGAAATGATATCTTGTGCTGTCTTGTCTAATCTTGAACACATACACACAAATATTGTGCCCAAGAAAGTGGATGAGACAATGGCCCCCACGATAGCCTTATTGATAAAACACCACATGCGTAATATGGAAAATGTTGGTTCCGCTCCCACATACGGCAAGTTATCTTTGCGTCCACTTCCATTTCCCTTTTATTTATTATTTCTACATTTTGATTAGTATTAACAACTAATTTTCTTAATGCTGTCACTGGCTACATTATTTCTAACATTCATACAGTAATTATGACTCACAAGAAATCAAGCTCTTCGAATCGCCTTATTATTCTTGATCAAAAAGGCTTAGGGAAGATCTGCACAACTTCCAGCAGCTAAGCACCATGGACACTGGACAGCTGCCAGTACTGATCAATCTCTACCCCTTCATTGCTGTTTTACGATTTCGTTGTACACTTTGATGTGGCCCGATGAGGTGCAAGGACTGTGCCACACTTATTCTTTCCCTTCAGGCAAACACGAACTGTCATCAGGAGGGAAGGTGATGCCCTCATACGTGGCATTATTGCAATCACAGGGTTCAAGTCGCATACAGAGATCATACAGAATTAGCGTCAAATGCGGCAAGGACCTTTGTGTACAGTAAAAGATCAACTCAATGAGAAAGAAATTAAAAACAAAAGAAGCATTTGGGCTGATTCGTTCATGACTGAAGCAGAAACAGTGGAAGAAAGAATGATGTGAGAAGGAGAGAGACAAAGGCGTCTGTCCCTTTCTCACACCATGCATTTGTGCACTGTTTCTGCTTAAGAAATGGAAAAGATTACAAGATTACGATGAAGTTTCATCTAAGATCTAAGCTCGAAACTTTGATGAAGCTTGATTTTTCTCCGAGCAGTAGATAGCTTTCACAGTACGTCATTGACTAAGCTTTTCACTGTGCCTATTCACCAACATGGCAACTATGATGACATCAGTGTACCCTGTTCACTGCTGCAGGTAATCCAGCTGCATACAGTGTGGTAAAGACGTGGCTGCAACTTCCCTGGTGTCTGTGCCAGAACCATGGCAGCACTCCCATGTGCAAAGACTTACCAAGAACGCACCCTGCCAGTTACTCACATTCCTTGTTTAAACAGCTCCGCACTTGTGCTCGCACACCAACATGGCAACTACAACAGCTTCAATGCAAACCACCTGTTGGTGAGCTGAAAATGCTATCAACCCTTCCAAAATTTCAGGAAAGGAGGTGAAAGGATGTACCCTGAGCGACAAAGAATAAAGACGCTAGTAATGAAAGGCACTCACGGTGGCCTTGCTTCCTCGGCTCCCAGGAATGTGTAGGGCTCTGCCTTGGCTGGAGGCTCATCAGTGTCTTCATTTGATATGCTGCTCGCATGCTGCATCTGTACAGGCAAAACAACGCGGTAAATTCCTATTGATTTACCTGGCCTCGTTACCTGCACACAACTCTGTCTTACCAAAATAGCAGTTAAAATGCATGATGGCACTTATCGACCAGACAAATATCTTTACAATTTGGCATTCCAGAGAAGGTGTCAACTGCTCCTTCTGAGACAGAAGGAAGACGGAGGCTTGAACTGATGAGCAGTGGTTAAACAAGGAACAAGTCAGCATTCTAACAACGGGGCTCGTCTTTGCCAGGGCAATAATTCCTTGTTTGACCACTGTTATTCCATGCTTCTTGCTGTTCCTCAATACTTTTTGTTATTGTTTTACAATATTAATTGTGTATATAACCTCTGTTAACTTTAGATACCTGTCAAGAAGCAAACATGAGCAAAAAAAAAAGAGGAAACTGTGTTATTCCTTAACATGTTACCTGAACATTAACATGTTTACACAAAAAAACACATGTCAGCATGGCTCTTGTTCTAAGAAAGCAACAACAGCAAGCCTTGGTGGTAGTATACCTACTTATTGTTTATAGCCAGCCAGTGACCATATTTTGACAGTTAGATAAGTGACAAAGATGAAAGTTGAACAATGGCTTTTGGAAAAACAACTTGGCGTAAAAACATGGGCTCTTTAGAATGCAGCTCTTAGGCAGCCATTCCGGCGTTGAGCGTCAGCGTGCCTCGGTATCCCTCATAACCGAGTGAACGAGAACAGCAAAGGATGAAAGAGTGAACGTGAAGTGTTCAGATCCAAATTCTTTGCCTTGGTATAGCGCAAATTCAAAATACCTAAACAGCCGTGCTCAAATCTCACGTTAGGGAGTATCATAACCATTGACAAATTTTTTGTTTCGCATTCACATGAAGCATCACCACGCAGGATTTTTCGTGTTGTGGTTTTAGCAAAAGAAAGAGAAGTCAGTTTCAAACTTTAATATAATAAATATTTCTTTTGTGCACTAGATAGGTGTGGCTATGGAGTACAAATACCAAAAGGAACAAGGTATAACACACCTCAAATATGGCATCCTCACAGAAGTTAACGAATGCCTCTAGTTTCTCCTTGTCACCACCTTCAGTCACGATGCTGTAGAAGAAGGCCCTCTTCGACTCCTGCAAGCAGACAGGAAAACATACACATGAGCTGGCTAGCAAAAGAGTGCCATTATGAATATAATTTCCCAACCCAAGTATCGCAGAACATTTGACAGCAGCTTCAGGAAAACGCACGAGCTATTTTGGCTTAGCAGGCCAAGTTCTTACTGCAACTATCACAATGCTGCATTCTGCCTTAACTCGAGCCAAAAAAGCATGTTTCCTTCTCAACTTCTTTCCACGACCAGACAATGCTCTAAAACTTCCATGTTTTCAACTTCAACAGAGCCAATAAAGTTTGGAGAACTTTACCTTTTGACACTTTTGCAAAAATGTTGCAGGTGGGTGTAAACAGGATGTTTCACTCAGTAGAGGGCAGTGCATTGATTATTTGCATGAAAACAATTGTGCAGAATTTCTTGTTCGTAACGTAAACTACTGATTTTCCTCCAATAACAGAAAAGTTAGGCACAGCTATTGTGCCTAAAAACTAACCATTAGACTAGTTTGCCATGCATAACTGTTGCAGAAGAATAGCACAGCAAATGACGCGCGCACAGCCCTTGTGTTTGTCCCTTTTCTGTGTGCACACCTTCTCCTTGAGCTGATCCCTCCCCTCAACGGTTATTATGCAGATTTGGCAAGAAATAGAGCAGACATGAATGGAAAAAAGCATCAGAAAGACCTTTCTCTGAAACTAGTCACCCCAGCTTTCATGCAGCTTTGGTCTGAGGTCAACTATGCAGCCAATACAGGAGGCTATAGCTCTGCAAAAGTGAACATAATTCCCTGTGGTCTGCACTACAGAATTGAGAAGTGTAGTTTGCATATTGCACACACAAGCCAAAGATGTGCATTAACTTCAATCCCTGGCTTCCCAACTGAGGTGAAAAACAGTTCAACTCTGGTATGACTTTTGCGTTCCAAAAACCTCTTTGGGTCTAAGTGCACAATAAGAAAGAGCACCAAGATATCACAAAGAGCGTTATCATCTTCTACCGAATGTACAAGATTAACGACAATGATGAGAATGACCTCAGGAAAGAAAGGGGGAAATTAATATCCGTGAACAGTACCTTGCCTTCTTCAACATTCTTGTTCAATGTATCTTATCAATGTGATGGAAACATCATAACGATGTTTTCTGTTATGTCACATGAATGGAGACAAAGAGAGCTGAAATAACAAAGAGCAGCCAATGCTTCCAGATGTGTCAGTTGCATAACTACTACTAGAATCCTTAAGCACATTATTAAAGAATAACCTTAAAAAACCCATTAAATGAATCTGCTACCCCACTATGTACCATTTTTTCATTGCCTACAACGCCCACTAGGCAAAGCCTGTAGTGAGCGCCCCTGTACAGCAAACAGTGGAAAGATGCAATATGGCTTCTGACATTTTGACGTGCAACCTGCCCTCTGAGATTTTACTCTCGTTTCCAGTCTCATAGACCATTCTTTGTTGTCTGCCATGCTGCAGCACACACCATTGACAATGTCTGGTGGGTGTGGAAAGCGGCAAAACAAGGTCGTGCTCCAAATCAGTAACGCTAATAGACTGCTTGCCTTAATTTGTGGCTTTTCCCACTGATCAATTGTGGACTCTTTGATCTCGAAGTAGACCCTCTCTATTCTCTTACTGCTACCTGCGAATAAAACAGGGGGAAAAGAAGAATGAGAAAGAAATCAGAACACCAGATCGTACGACACAAATCTCAGTAAATGAACCGAACCATGCTTTCTTGTTCATAAAGAGAGCATTGACACACAGCACCATACACGAAGTTCCTTGCCACATATGTCACAAAAAGAGATGAAGAGAAACTTTGAGCACCATTTTCCTGCTCACCCATAATTTCGATGCGACCAAGGAACTGCTCGAAATAGTTGAGCACACTACTAGCAGTTTCCAGGAAACGCTGCAACCTGGGAGGACAACATGACTTTGCATTAGGACACTCAAAACAATCTGAGAACTTTTATTATGACCAAGATGTACTTATGTAGAGCAGAGACCTGAACAAGGTGGCGCATAGTCACACGTGTAATGTCGGCAGAACAAAGGCTATGTACAAATGAGATATGTAAAAATAAGACATTTACAAAGAGAGAGAAGCCTCTGACAATGTCCTGTCTACATACCATGCTTACAGTCAGTACGTATTAGTTACACTAGTGTTGTGGTTGAAACTAGGTATCTTTTTCTCAGCGCCATTTTGACGCTCCTTTATATATATGTATATATATATATATATGTAGTAGGCTTCAGTAGTAGGCTTTATATGTAGTAGGATTCTTCAGGCTACCTTTCAAACGTAAAGAACTTGAGTGGTGCTACAAGGTAAACAGAACAAGTATTTAATATCGACAGTTTCGATCGGTGGACCGATCTTCATCAGGGTTTACAAAATATATGTATATATATATATATATATATATATATATATATATATATATATATATATATATATATATAGAATAATGAATGACGGCTTGCTACAAGAAAGGAATATGACTGTGCTCCTTACCGTGGATCATTCGGCATGTGCTCCGAAAGATTTGTTAACAAGACAGCCAAGTTGAATCCTGAAACAGAGTTTGTCATCATGATGTGCCCATAATTGAAAAGAAAAAAGAAGAACAAAAATTGTATTGTAAAACTAGGAAACATTAAGAATATTCTCGATTGTTCTATTTCCCCAATATGAGTTTACAGGTAATGGTATATTGAGCTTTGAATGAGTAACATGGTAATAATCTGAGCACCTTGTATATCATCTCTGAGCATGCAAGTAGCCCTTCTAAAATCCAATAGTCAGCTGACTGCGTCATGTAAGAGATTTATTTGACATTTTTTTCCTGTTCATATACTTCATAATATATTTTCAAAACTTCTACATGGTAACATAGAGGTTGAATCCAAATAGAACCTACAATATATTAAAACAATTAAACATAACACTAACACTGTTACCATGAGCTAAAACACAGTGTAAAGCACCACCATAAGCACAAACTAATTAGCCGCAGGACATTCTCACCACAACAAAATATCTTACCGATATCTTTGGCTGGGTTATGGAACCTCTCCGTGAACTCACGATAATCAATCAGGTCATCCATGTTTGGTTCACAGCAGCTCATAAGAAATGCGATTTCATCCCTAGAGGAGGTACAGCCATTACTGTGAGTAAGCCTTCACCGCAGTCTTACACATACACTGAACACCTAAGTATTTCACCCACTAAGCTTACAGCATAATGCACAATACAGGTAATCTTGCTTGCCCATGTACCTAAATCTATAGACCACATAGTACATGACTATCCTCAATGCATGCAAGATTGATAGAGGTTGACTACTATTCTTTCCCATCTTCACCGCCAACCTTTCTGAGAGGATGATATACAATGAAACCTTGTTATTACATAACTGGACATAACGAAACAATGGATATAACAAAGTAGGTGAAATTCCCTTTGAATACTCCCTAGAGATTGACATTGCAGTACATGCAATAATGGATATACCAAAGTAATGCATACAACAAAGTAATTTTGCTTCTCTTTCAATTTTGTTTTCACGAGGCTTTACTGTATTATGCCCTAGGCAGGGCTGTGAGATCTTGTTTTCAAGCTATTCCTATCTGGGCTTTAGTTGACTTTAAAAAAAAAGTATGGGCAGGACTTTAGCCTATGAGTAGGCTTGCCCAGTGTGTGTTCTGCCTCCTTCCCTGTTTTGTCATAATCACCCATCTCGTACATCTTTCTTTCCCGCTTTCGTTCCTCCTAACGCAGAGAATACGTGGCCAGGGAACGTACCTTAGGGCAACCTCTCTGCCCTTCTTACCGTTGAACTTTTCTCTCTCACGTCCCAAATTTACTTATGCCCATAGAATTATTGAATTAATTAATTTAACTAATTAACTGAATATGCATTGCCAACACAACATACTGAAGAACTAACAAAGGCGGCACCCATTTTTTCAAACTGTCTGTCCCATCCAAAAACAAGAACATTGGGAAGGTAAAATGAAGCACATTTACCTTTCTATTGTCATATTGCCATAATCCTTCAGACACTTCAATAGACCAAAACAGCACACTGCCATGAGCAAATGGGCTTCAAAGGTTTTTAAAACAACACCTAACTTAGTCAGGGGGCATGCATTTCCAAGCTCAAAAAAGAAACCATTTGTAATACTCGAAGGCATGAAAGATTCATGCCAGAAAACTCGGAAAGGTTGGCAAGTTGGATACTAATCTAAGAAAGTAGGATATAGTCGTATATGAAACATACGGGTTGTAAATCTTCTGCTGCTCCATGGCCTTCTGGAAGTCCTTGGGTGTGATCCAGCCGGTGTTCTTGGAGTCAATCTCCTGCAAGCAGTAATTACAGAAGCACAGGTCACAACATAACACCACCAGACTCCTAATGGCAAATCCTGTTGGGTGCACATCATACCTGGAATGAACTTGATGATGTGAGCTCCTTGAGCTTGAGGAACATGTCGAAGAACCTCAAAATGAGCTGCAATGAGGCATAACAATATCTAGATGTGATTTGTGCTTTCTTTTGAGGTGTATATTAGGTAATTAAAGAGCACGCCAATAGACATGCTAGTTATTCAAGCTCGGCAGGGAAAAAAATCAGATAAGAAATTTGCCAGCCGAAATCATGGATAAAGTGCAGATAAAGCGCATGAAGAATAACATTCTGCAAACAGTTCCCAAGGCAGCACTATGATAAAAAGGAGGACAATACCGGCACGATTGTTCTGACATGTGCTTTGTTTTTGGAGTGTTCATTCCAAGCCAACTAGCCCAATTTCGTATGCATGGTCAATTAACAGGTAAACAAATCGGAAAAATACAGTTCATTTCATGCCAGGCTATTGGCTACACCTGCTCATTGTTGTGTGTTTGACTGACAGTTGCCGTTGCCAGTGACATGCTTTCTTTTACTATGCTGTTAGGATAATATTTGACTTGTACTGGCTCACAATTCATTTCAATGACTTTCTTGGATTCTAGTATGTTGTTGGTTTGGTTTGCATTCTGAACATTTTCTGTGAAGAACTCACCTCAACATTTGAGGCAGATTCCACCAGCGTGTCCACCATTTGCTTTCCAATGGTTCCATTCATCACATTGCCTGTATATACAGCAGAAGTCCTTGATTGTCACATTCACCTATGACTCTATATATTGTCACGTGGTAGTGACGGTGAAGAAAGAACACAGTAGCAGTACTGTGAAAGACAAAACTAGCTTTTATTGGGCGAACCTGTGCCCACAAAACAGGATACACTTAAAGCACAACGATAGCGGCGAACACAGTCGGCGATCGTCGAAAATCTGATCAGCGGGTCAAGCGCGTCGGCTTTTATACAGGAATCATCGAATGTTCCAGATTAAACGTTCGGACCCGCGTGCCTTCCACAAAGTTCTACACCATTCGCGTTACGCGATGAAATCAGATAATACAAGGTTCGGCGACAACATAGAGCCGGGTAGAAGCATCGATAACTTTCCATAAACTTCGGATGCATGCAGGCGCGTCCCGTGCTGTGCGATAACATTTTGTTAGGTGGCGAAACGTGGTCGCCCGATAAAGATAAGTACACGTGTCAATATCACAAGGGCAACCAACTTCAAAGGAACTAGAGCAACAACACGCTTGATGTCACCTAAAAAATTTAGACCAAACAGAGTGACACGGCTTTTCATATGAGGCCTAACACTTCAAGAATTTTCATAATTTTCTGATACTTCATTTTTATTACATCACCACAGGTGTTAAATTCGTGATAATGAGAGCAATTAGGTGCGTTGAGAGCTAAGCTTGAACGCTGCATACCGAGTTGCCTTTATTGAATTCATAATAAAAAGATAAGGCCATAACTATACCAAACAAATGTTAAATATTACCTTTATGGAGCTTTTAAGAGTGTTATTCAACCTGTTATGCATATGTTAACAAATGGGTCAGATGGTTATGATAACCAATGCTGCACAATACAACTCTGAACGAACAGAAAGAAATTTGCGTGCAGAAGCATGAATTCTTGAAACACATATGGAAATATGCCTTCACAAGAAAGCTACAATGAAAATGCAGGAAGAAAAAAGAAATTCGAAATATATATTTTATGACCATTCAAAGGGAAATCTCTATTCTGGCGCATAATTAAAGTTTTGATAAATGCAGCAGTATTTTTCACCCGAAATAATGATGTAGTATTTCAAACAGGGAACTGATCAGCTACGACAACTGGAAAGCACAATAACCATTCTGGTAGTTTTCTACCGTTGTACATATTTGTGAAGAAAATAAAATGAAGCCCTAATAAAGCAATCGCGCTCAGTTTTTTTTTTACAGCACGTTCAGCCCACCTTCAAGCATACTCAGCATCATGATGACCATCTCTTGCTGCAGCTGCAACAGCTCATTGAGGAGATCTAGCTGACTTGAGTTCTAGGTGGAAAAAAAAGTGAAAAAGTACTGCATTTAGTGCATGCAATGTATGTAACCACAGAAATCCATGCTAGTATAACCGAAAGCCTTCGGCAAAAAAACATCTGGGTGCATTTGACCTGCACTGTAGACCCAGCTGTAGTAAAGCACAATTCAAAGCATACTTGTTCTGTATTACATTGTCTTCATGCTTAGATTGTCCGGCTTTCAACTGTCTTTTGGAAATTTTTTTTAAATTTAGTACTATTTGTATGTGCGTAGTATACATTTCATTTTTGTTTTTTTATTCTGCAGGTTTATGTAGTTTTTTGCTGAATAACTCTGTAACAAAAATTCTACTATGGGTTATGCTTACGTTACAGCATTAATTTCTTGCATCTAATAAAAAACAGTGTTGTGAAGCACCTCCTACTAAATTCTATAACTGCTGGGCGTGTAATTTACCTCGGCTAAGTAAATAAATATAGATTAGTATTCGCGCACAAATCTTCCCTTGATGCATGTAGTTTACTAACATTCTTTAAAACCATATTCCTTAGTACTGTGCACCTTTCATGGCACATCGTTTATACTGTTACGGTGACAATGTGCAGGATCTTTCATGTCAACTTGGTTTTGAACACAAGCTATGCAGCTGTCCTCTGGTTCCTTGAATCATGTCTATAAAATAAAGTAGATTGTACTAGCATGTACAGCACAGCTGAACCAAGCTTTAACAAGCAGCACCATCTTCCAAGCATATGTATGCGTGTGTTACCTTGGAGAGCTTGTCTTGCATGTGGGCAAAAAGAAAAAGAAATCCGCCCACCGCATCCCAGAGACGACTGTGTGCCAACGCCTGCTGGTTCAATGAACATGGACCCTGCATGGCAAAAGTGGTCGAGCAAATTGTAATCATCACCAGCACCCCCTTTTATGTCTACTGGAGCATGGAGGCATCTACCAGTGATCTGCAATTACCTCAGTCTTGCATCATCTGATTCCATCTTATGGCAGCAAATTTTCATATGTGATCACATGGTGGGGAAAATATAACATCAAAGGACTGCTTATCTACATGTGAAACATTCTGAGCCCCTATCTCCCATTTCTACAACATATATTTTCCCACCTTGTACTAAACAATGACGACATATGAAACAGAATGCTACAGACACCTACAGTTGTGAGGCAGTTCATTACCGTGGACAACAGAGTTGGAGTACCTCAATTCTATTGCAGCAGCCTAATCCTTGCACTTGGCCAGCATTGTGGAAAAAAATCCATGACAAACAGCGCTCAAAGCACTGTCTGTAATGCCAACAACGTTTTCATCGCTTTCTCGTGTGTGGTAATGTAAGCTTCAGTTTCTGTACAAACTTACTTCAACGGTAATAATAACTGCCTTAAGGGTTAGACACTAGAAAATATGGATGTATACCATGCACCACTTGCCCTAACGCAAGACACATCTTAAACCACATACTTAAACGGCCGGGGCTTCACAACGAAACTATGTACGGCTGACTCACACAGTCTCATACAAACAGCACTTGCAGGATGCTACAGCACAATTAGGTTTACATTGCATCTTCTCAGCATTTATTTTCTTATCATGCTTGAAAACCAGTCTCCTCAAAAAAAAACATTATTCAATCTCTGCCAAACAAGAAAAACGCGATAGCTTTCATGTGCACCTTGTCGCTGGTAAATGGGTACTTTCTGCATCTTGGCAGATGTTGAGGATGGTGTGCTGCACCTAATTAGCTTCAGTAAAGAAAGCAAGCTCCCTACACTAAATAAAGGCAAGGGGCTTTATGGCATGACAGATAGCAAACAGCATTGGCGCTGACATTGGCAGACAAAGCTGTACACTTTAGACTCCACCTCCCTTCCTGTGCAGTCCAGCGTAGTAAGACTTCGAAAATAGTTGTTATCTGTTCGCAATCGTATGACTGTGCTCCAGTGGAAACAGCTGGCTGCTCACCTGTATAAACTCAGTGAGGGTGTTGAACACCTGCTTGGCCACCGTGATAGCACGGCAGAAATTGTCCTTGCCCTGCGACAAAAGTGCGTGAGCGAATCAATTGGTGACTGCTATAAGCATCAGTCCACGCAGCGTGATGTGCACTCACAGGCTGATCGATGACTTCTTTGCTTGAATAATGCCAGTAGAAATCCATTATCGATTCCTAGCAAAGCAGAGAATGAATAATTACTTTTTTCGAATGCCATTCACGCAGTGCGTTCAGAAGGGATACAGCAGCAATAAGCCAGCAACATTCTCACCCCCTTCCTTCCAGAAGTCTCCCCCAAATGTATACATGTATGCATGCATGAAGTAATGTTTTGAAAACATTAGATCCAAACACTACTTTCCTTTCTTTTACCAGAGGCCATGCTGTATGGCATATTACAATCAAATAACTGTAGTTCACACTGTTCTTCATGAAGAAGCTGCATAAGCGGCTATAAAACTTATCGTCCATAATTAACTAGACTTTTTCTTTGCACCAATGAAACGGCACTGCGACTAACAAACATGTTTTGGTGGTGACATTTAAAGCAAACCTTAATTTCTAAGCAATGCCGTGACCCGACATCGAAGACATTTCATGCATACTTTGTAACTTAATGGCATACCTGCAGCCTGAGCAGGTAATCCACAGTGCTGATAACGACGTTCACCGTTGTTGTGTTGCCAGCTTGTGTTCTCAAGTAGTTCTGGAATTCTGCAATGAAAGAAGGTGTGCGGAAAATTAATTTTAAAGTTTGACACACAACACAGTTCTGAACTTTGTTACAGTGATGCATGATAACAAGTGAAAGCTATTTGGCTCTGAATAATGCTGCAGAGGGAGCTCATTACCATCATGGTCGAGTTACAATGTATATAATCAATGCTAAAAACATATGAAGGAGACAAAGAAAGACAAGGGGGAGATAAGTAGTGAGAACTTTAATGATTTAATCGATTGATTGATTAATTGATTAATTGTGATTGGCTAGCTCGTTGATTGATTGATTGATTGATTGATTGATTGATTGATTGATTGATTGATTGATTGATTGATTGATTGATTGATTGATTGATTGGTTGATTGGCACATGCACCATGAATGACATTGTAGTGGAGGGCTCTAAATCAATTTTGGTCGTCAGGGGTATTTTGACATAGACTGATCAATAAATCAGGAATTCTGCACTTCACCTTCAGCAAAGTGCAGCTACCACCTAGGAATCAAACATAAAACCTTACTTTCAGCGGCAGAACACCACAACTGCTGAGTCACCATGGCTTGGCTCATTCTTATCTTCTTTTTCTTTATGCTGGTTTTATGCTTTGCAACACAGAAAACCAGCTAACACAGCAACATGCACTAGTCGTGCTTCATTCATCACAAAATTTGAAGTTGCATATCTTCAGCACTTTGTCAGGGCAGAACCGCTCTAGAATCAATCATTCACTCTCCTTGGCGTGAATAACACACCCTCAGCTTAAAGCAATGCTCGTGCAGTGTCATCTGGGGTATCGATCACTTTCAGTTTGCATGAATCTGTTTAATAATGGCATGATTTGACATCTGACATGTTGCTGGTATACACCAGAATAACAACCAATGTAATTCCATATTTTCATTCAAGTTTTGTGCACCACTAACACCCAATATATGATGCAACACTGCATCCTGTTTGTGTGCAAAAGGAAATTAATGCTACCAATATGCAGGCAACAAAGCTATTTAAGAAATCACATTCTAAACATTCTGTGGGTCAATTATGTTTGGCAACGAAATATTCAATGTTGTATACTGAAGCATAACCATAAACTGTGGGCAAACTGACATATGTACACCTGCAGCAGTGCATATGACTAGTGTATTCATGTTTTGGAAGTCACACGCAAACATCCTGAGACAGAAGCGTTAGCTAATATAAGAATTCAAAAGCTAATTGTTGCGCACTGCTTATGAGACATTCAGCACTGCAGTGGCAAGCATTGCATTAGGTACAGATCATTAGGCACAGTAAGTGCTACAACCAAGAGCTCTTGAATAGTTCACAAAGTACATATGCATATGAAGGATACCTTGCTGTATAGCTTCCAAGTGACCTAATCAAGCCATAGTTCTGCTATTCTTCTAAAATAAACACAGCAAAGCTTGGTGCTTCATCAGTATTCATTTGCTTATACTGCATAATTGCCAGGAAAAACCTGCAACCTGTGTTCCTCAGCTCCCTATGGATATATTTTTCATATGCCAAGAAAGCCAGCCCTAGCAATAGTGACACTTGAATAAGTTCTCAACTAAAAGGCGTAATTTTTGGACAACAAAGCACACAGGCCCCTCCAAGCCTCCACCATCTACGTTGTTAAGCTATGCCGTGCAGGCCTTGCGCCGCTCCCGAGAGCTCTTTCATTCTCCAGGGTGTTGGAGCTTATGATGCACCACAGGACTTTCTTATATAGTCTGTAGTAAAGCCTGGCAGTCACACGCAATGTAGCTTGCATACTTTTGAGAAAGAGCACAGCTGCGCCTTCCCCAGTACTGCATAACACTAAAATAAAAAGTTATGTGTTATATGAGACATTATATACGTCACATAACACATAATTCAGGTATATAGTAAGTGGAATGTAGTGTTCACTTCATTACATGGTCTATATACCACCTCCCCTTTTTGTTTCTTCTTCTTCTTCTTCTTCTTCTTCTTCTTCTTATTATTATTATTATTATTATTATTATTATTATTATTATTATTTCCAAGATTCTTAAGGCAGAGCACATCACCATGCTCGGGGGCCAGCATGTTATGCCACACCTTGAGAGCGAGTCACGAAATCAGTTACAAGGACTACATATATCGAAAACAAGAACGCCTGCTCAAACAATGAAAACTCAAAGATCGCAGCAGCTCCTCCTCACCTAAGTTATGGCCCTCACAGAGGAGCTGCAGGAAGCGGAACAAGGCACACGTGAAGTCAGCGTCGTGCATGTTCTTCTCGCCTGCCGTCCCCTCTGCCCCAACACCCAGGCCCTCCGCCTTTTGAGTGCGCTCAAAGGCGTCCAGGTCCAGCACGCTACAATGTGTCGTGGCAAAAGAGAAAAGGGTGAGAGGCTATGACAGTTGCACGATCCTGAGGCAATGTATACTTCACTTGACAAAAAAGAAGTGACTATAAGCACGTATAACACGGGGACTACCTTTTTGAGACCTCAAAGAAACGAACAAAGCCAAATTATGATTGTTGCTACACTTGACACTCCACATTGCTACCATAGGAGAGGGTTCGGAAGGGCAAAACTGATGCAACAAATTAAACTTGTAAAACAGGTGTTCAGCATTTGTTTACATTTTCAATCCATCCTCTCTGTTAAGCTCTTCCTTATTGGCAACAAGTGCCACTTCACAAAAATGTTGGTCTCTTGTGGGTCGGGCAACTAGGGAGTTTGCCTCCTAAATGTATAAAGAACTTTGCTTGCAAAGTTTTCCTTATGCCTGGTATTTCCCCTCTTTGATAGGCTTTCTGGTCAAGCTTGGCATTACAAAAATAAATACTGAATTGCATTCAGTGGCACAGCTGAAGTGAATTACAGAAAACAAAACGTAAATACACTGTTAATTATCTACACATGTGCGATGTCTTTTGTATTTCGACACAATATAAAAAGCCAAGGTGCAACAAGTTTAACGTGAAAAGCTTTGAAAATAAATTTTACCATTTACTATACACCGAGGGACTGAAATAGCTGAGCACCATTTTTTTCAGTGGTGTGGCCACTCATAAACACTTTGAGACATCTTGCTTCGCTTAAGAAGCATAGCAGTCCGGCCCAGTTGCCTCACCTGCACAAGTTCATCAGCCCAGCGATGGAAGTGAAGAACCCAACGTCCTTTTTTTCCTTGAGGTGTTGCAGCATGCGCTGTGAGAAGGCAAAAAAAAAAACTAATTTTTTTTTGTGTTGTTCGCACGCACAAGACAACTATACGTTAATAGGAATTGTGGCGAACATCAACCAAGTTGGAAACTTATACTAGTAATCTAGCTATGTGTTCCTTTACATGAAATTTCCTTGCTGCATTTAAAGTGTGTATTGCCAAATTTACAAAACAGTGAAGGTCTTCTGTCCAAATAAAAATAATCACAATGTTAAATCTATTAAAATACAGTTAACCCTCATTATAAGAAAGTTGCAGCCAACACAAAAATATCTTTGGGGTATACAATGTTTGCTATAAGTATACATTCTTTACATGCTGACATTGGCAATAAACATTTGAGATGTACTTTGTTATAGCTGACAATTGGTTACATTCATTATACTGACATACGGCTTTATCTACTGCCTACTGGTAGTACAACCTTTCAAGATTAAAGCCAGCCATTTGCATCATCAAGTGACAGATTTATTCAGCATAGTTACCTATCTCTATCTTACAGGAAGAAACTACTGCCATAAGCATCTGGCTATTTCTATGCTGGCATTGTTTTCAATTTTTTCAATTAAACTTAACAAATTCCACCCAGAAAAGATGCTTCTTGAAGGAATCCTCATGCTGCTTGGTACAGTACAATTCTAGTTAATTCAATTTAATTAATAATAACTTATCTAATTAATTTTGGTTTAATGGTACAAAGGCAATTAAGGCTATTCTGCGCATCAATGCATCACCATTCTTATTGATGATACACTGATATATGGACCTTACCACAATAGGACCTTACCACAATACTACATGCATCTGACTGCGAAATTAATCTGACTGTAAACAGGGTACATGTATGTAGCAGACACACAGCACTGAATTATGGTAATAATATTCAAGGGTACAATGATCATAACATACATTGAAGCTCTCAGTTGAAACTTTCATGTGCATTACCATTTGGACTTCCTGATTGCCTCCTTTCAGAAGAGAAATGCCAAGCTTCAGGGTTTCAATCACCATTGGACCATGGCAACCTGTGGAAATATTGTGTCTTTGTTACACAGCTGAAGGCGAGATATATTAGAAAACAAGTTTTTTGTTTAGGACTAACCACTTATATTTTTTAGTGATCTCAAACAGCATCTTCAATCGCAAAGTCGATGTACACTTGCTTGAGCAACCCGTGTGATCATTCATGTGGCAGTACTTTTGAGAAATCTGGACAATATCCGGTCATGGTTTGTTGTGCCTTTTCTTTCTGTCTGGATAATTTTGCACTTAGAGCAAGTGGAGAGAAAGAAGACTACAAATAAGGAAACAAGCACTTGGAAGAATTACGTAGTCTCGAGCCAGCACAGAGTGAGCTCCGTACCCAACTGTCGTGTTACAGCAATGATGATGGCAGGTTTATGTTCATGTATTCAGCCACAGCTTGACTGGAATATCACAGTTTGTCTGGGCCGAGTGACTTCGTAGAAAACACACCGAGAACTGTTTTTAATTTGCTGACAGACACTTCACAGAGAGTGGAAAGAACAAAGACACCTTGCAGATGGATATGAGGCAGACACTAGGTAAAAAGCATATTGGAAAGAGACTGGTGTATAATGTCTGAGTGCTCTTGTAACTAAGAAAGTAATGCACTTTTGTGACCTTGTTGCTGTTTAACTTGTCCACGTGTCACCTTCTTTATTTGCTCACAGACTGCAAGACCTTCAACTACAGCTACAGGTACAGTAATATAACATCATGGTTGTTTATTTCACGAAACATTTAAAATAATATGCATCGCCTACACAACTTGACATTAGGAGAAGAATGTACCTTCCTAACAGACTTAATGGAAATCCACGAATGTCCGCCTCTTCGATGCAACCTAGCAATAAGCACACACATTATTCTTGAAATTATGCATATAGACGGTTTCACCATAATCAGCGTCTGTGATTTAAATTTGCTGCACTAAAGTTGCCACATGGGGACCAAAGTAATAGCCAATGTATTAAGGCTTGTGCATGTTGCATTGCCACTAACACAAGCGATTGTCGCTACCTAATGTGGAAGGTGTTACAGTCATGCCATTGCATGTTTCTGTTAAAGATTGTGCATTACCAGCGGTCCGGTCCTCCTTAGGGTGCCTACGTTGAATTCATGTGAAATTTGTGTTGTTAAATTTATTAACTTGGTTTAAGCTGTCACTCTAGTTCCACTAGCTCAGCCACACTCGCTGTAGACAGATTTGATGGCCACACTCCAAGCATAAAATCCAACCAAGCCTAAACCTCTCATAAACAATGAGCTAGGTGGATTGGTTTGAGATTTCTTAGTGAAAACTAGTACTACAAACATGGCACCAAGATTAAAACAACACTATCTAACAGGATGATCACTGGTGTAGCATCCTTCTTTTCTGTCTCGCCTATTGAACTGACGGTACCAACCTACATGCCACAAATTTTGCTATCGTGGGCTCACAATATAAACAAAAATGCCTTCAGAACTACCAAGAAATGAAATCTGCACTTGCCCACTTAAAGACAAAAAGCTCTGCAAAGTCATATGTTCTTTTTTTTGCAGTAACAGTCAACAAGAACACCTAGGAGTTCCAATTTATGCATTAGGCATTTGCAGTGCTTAGAAGAAGCTTGGCCAAAGCTCTAATAAAGCCTGGCCATCAACAGCTCACATTCCTGACAACCTAAAAGCATTTTCCAGGTCTCTCTGTGAAGTTCCTTTTTTTTTTACCAGGTAAAGGCAATCGCAGGCAAGTGTCTACTACATCTGGGTTTTATACACATAGGCTTCTGTCTTCCTAATTACAGAGCAAACCCCATTCACACACTCACCCTTGCTGGCAGAAATGTAGAGAAGTGCCATTTCTGCAACACCTCGACTAGCGAGACGTGCCTGCTGGAACAGCAATCGTTGCTTCTCCAACTCTTGCTCCTGTTACATCACAAGCAGAGACATCATAAGTTACTGCTCTGTGGCCACTGCTAATCAAATTGTGTAGCTTCCACATTGAAAGCTGTTACACTGACTGCAACCATCGTTTATCAGCTTTCCAAGCAACATCTTTCACAACGATTTACAGCATGAAGTAGAGAGATACAGCAGTTCACCTTCTATGGGCATGCCATGTCCAGAAATACTCTTACGATTACAAAGCTTGCAGTATAGGCACACAAAGCTTGCAATGCGCAGGAGCAATGGAAAAAGAAAGCTTGGAATTTTGAAACACGGAAATGAAAGGTGCAGTCTTCCCTTCCATTTGAAAGCACCACACAGATACTCCTGATCTGAGTCAAAACAGCTAAAGTGTGTGAAGATTCATTAATACTTTTTATATCTTTGTTCCAGAAGCTTTTGTGAACAGATGCAACAAAAAAATACTGTAAGTGCACTCTTTTCTTTTGTGTGTGCAGCGATGGTGGTTGCAATTATTATTATTATTATTATTATTATTATTATTATTATTATTATTATTATTATTATTATTAAAATTAGTAGTAGTAGTAGTAGTAGTAGTAGTAGTAGTAGTAGTAGTAGTAGTAGTAGTAGTAGTAGTAGTAGTAGTAGTAATACAAGAAACATGTACGTATTAAATAACTCAGCACTGTGAGAATACGAGAAATACTAACACGGGGATGTTACGGAAATGAAAGGTGCAGTCTTCCCTTCCATTTGAAAGCAACACACAGATATTCCTGATCTGAGTCAAAACAGCTAAAGTGTGTGAAGATTCACTAATACTTTTTATATCTTTGTTCCAGAAGCTTCTGTGAACAGATGCAACAAAAAAATACCTTAAGTGCACTCTTTTCTTTTGTGTGTGCAGCGATGGCGGTTGCATTTATTATTATTATTATCATTATCATCATTATTATTATTATTAAAAGTAGTAGTAGTAGTAGTAGTAGTAGTAGTAGTAATACAAGAAACATTTACGTATTAAATAACTCAGCACTGTGAGAATATGAGAAATACTAACACGGGGCAAATTCTTGCACATTAGCGATATGATCAGGAAATAACACACACACAGGCATTAGCATACGCACATTTATCCATAAGAGCTGTTTGAACATAAAAACCCAGAAAAAAGTTTAATACTCTTGTGGTATAAGCTTGCATGCTAGAAATTAGAGAGGCAGCGTACAGCTCACAAGAAAAAACAATAAATTGCATTCACAGTCCTTATTGGCTCTTTAGTTGTGCTAGCTGTTATGCAGAAATCCCCATGAATAAATGGTGTAGTGTTTGTGATGATAACCAATCACCCACAAGCCAAAAATAAGAATATTCCCACCCCACCTCATGATTTAATTTTAGCCCACTTGACAGCAGAGAAATATTATTGCAAAGCTATGCCAGCTGTTCAAAATATGTTGCATAAAGCGGCACAACACATCTGTATTATGTTTTGCCACAAGATGCAGGCTGCGGTAGACAAAGCAAAGTTGAATGATAGACTTGCTACTTCAGCATTGAAGCATCAGGTTCATCTAACTGTCAAGCAAAAAACAGAGAGATCTGGAAAAATAATGAATCGCCATTGTAGTGCTCCCTCTTTCCTCCTTACCACAACCATCTTGTGCACTAAATGCAAAGCACATAAAATGACAAAAACAAGAATTTCGTTGAGACACTTCCCTTGCTGCCAACAACTGCCATCTACCATTCTTTTCTAGCTACTCACACTGATTGAAGACTGGTAGATAAAATTAGGTAAGAGCAAAACGGCAAACATTTCAGCCATTAAGACTGCAGCTATCGCTGTGAATGTACTGTACACTGTGCGAGACTGGTGATATTTCTTGAGGCTTCTACATTCCATGGATTTCTTTCAGGTACCTGTGTCATGGGCACAGATTGCAGACAGCATAAATGTAAGGCTGTTTCTGCTTTGAAGTTAAAAACAAACACAAGATTAAAATGGACAAGGAAGATAAAGAACAGGTGTTTCTTCACTGTCTTTGTTATTCTTGTGCTCACTTTTGATTTCCAAATATATGTACTAACTTCATAGAGTAACGCGCTTTGCTGTTCCCCTACAGCCCCAATTTTTTACTCTTGTAAAACATATAAACAGCCCCATGTTGAAGCTTTTACCAGAACCTTTCCTAATAACTGCTTGCTTACCTTGAGTCGTCGAAATTTTTGCTATTGGGCCAGCATTGGCGGCATGCAAGAGAGAAGTGTTAGGTGGCAGGTTAGTCAAAACAAGCGCAAAGCATGCTCAGTTAGTGAGCAGCATCCAAGTAGACATGTAGAAGTACGTAATGCCTAGATTTCCTAAAAGTGACTGTCCAAATGTGTTAAATTTTTTTCTCCACTCTTGCGGGCACACGATGTGTTAAAAAGAGACTTCATGGAGTGTAACACAAATGATAAATTTTCAGAGCATGAGCCACACAAAGATATATATGTTATATATATGCATTGATCTTCTATAGCTACCTTTTTTTTATTATTAACACAAATAAAGGTGAATGGTACTCAAGCGTTAAATACAGCATGAAATCTCAACTATAATAAGAGTCTGGAAATTCAGAAAACATGATGATACAGTGCCTGACTAAGAGTGAATCATTGCTTCATTTCCAGTGAAATACTATACTGAACATCTAAGAAGGAATGTATATTAGCAGTATCTTATGGTCATAACACTTCTACAGAAGCTAGCATTGCTCAGTATTTTGGAACTTCAGCCATCAAATCCCTTGTAAGCAATTATGTATTTAAATTCACATTAATTTAAGTTTCAAATATTGCATGTTCAAGAGCGCTAGAAGCCGCTTTTTTTTTTCTGGAAAAGAACTTGAAACAATGCAAAACAGTTACCATATAATACATGACAAACATGCAGCACCAGACACAACAAACACAACACAAAGAAATTGTTAGAAACTTACTAGAAGACCCTGACATGCATCCAGAAGCAAAGAGAGGAGAGAGAAATGTTAATAAAAATAGGCAGATTGGAATAACACATAAAAATTAAAGAAGCAATGCGCACATATGAAAAAGACAAATGCTATGACCAAACAAGATAACCAAAACAGGCATTATGCCTCGGGCAGTTGTAGCTTAAGCAAAGGCATATCCAAAATGCATAAACATGCAATATGATAGTTCTGGAAGCAGCAAAATCCTTCCTGGGTAAGAAAGGCGTTCAGGACCTTGTGTAAATTAAAGTAATATGCAGTCCGTGCAAAACATAGAGCAAATTGAGTGCCTCATTCATGTAGGCCAAAAGGATTTATAAAAATCATTCAGGCAAACCTGTATACAATTCTATAACAGAATCATGGTTGAAAACCATTTCAACATAAGCAATTATTTTCACACAAGGATGCAATTTCTTGAGGGAAAGGTGCAAGCCAGCAAGTGAAATTAGAAATGGAAGCATCGAAATATACATCTAGCTTGAGATCGTGGCAATAATTATTATGTCCACAATTCCACAAAACATATATACAAGGATCAGCACAGCTCTTGTTCTTTTGATAAAGAACTGTTTTTGTGGCAGCAAATGATTCAAAATTCACTAAAGTCACAATTATTGCATCAACATAGAACTACACATCAGAAAGGTGCAATCATTAAAGTCATGATGCAATCATAACTAACAGTTGAAGGAATTAGTATCTGTTAGCAGTGCCAATGATTTTCATTGCATGGACATTACTGTAAACTTGTCTGAATTACACAAAGTGCATGCTAACTTTCAACTTTATTTTGACATCGGCATCAACACAGGATCTTTTTCTTTTCCCTTGGTGACTTGGTGATAACATCTTAGCACTTTACTACAATGTGCCTTCTGTATTTCTTTTCTCTCATCAGTTTGTGTGAATTCACCACCATTTCCAAGCACTATTCTTTACAGTTAACAAACTTTTTTGCCACTTTCTTTCTTTTATATCATCCGCAATAGAATTCTTCATTTTTTTATACCCTCAATGTCAGTCTTCATTGTCTTGCTACCAGTGTACATCTAATAAAAGACAATTTAGATAGCAACATTTCACAGCAAATAGTGTTGCGCTATCTATGTCACAGATTGCACTATTACAGACCGTGCTGGTACACCACATAAGAAGAATGTGCCTGACAAAGTAGTAAGACATCATTTAGAAAACACAACTGTGTAAGGTATTGGTCGGCCACCTTGTCTGCCTCTCCCTGTATACATGCTGCCAATATTTCCTTGGGTACTTGCCACCTGTTTGTCCTCATTTGCACTTCAGTTATGTCACTGTATGGAATGTTCCAGTGCAACAAAGAACAAAGTCAAAATGCTAGACAGTACTGTAATACACGTCTCACTCATCAAAGGCATACTTTCTCTGTCATATTATTAAACAATTAAAAGCCAAATTAAACTCCTACTACATTTAAAACACATGATTTTTCTAGTGCTTATTATTTTGTTGTTGTAATGACTGTCACTTCCACAGCTTTCAATCAATTCCCTACGGTCTTCACTCCCTCTGGTTCTACCCAAGAGATTCACAGCTCGACTTGAGCTCTTAGCTTCCTGCGCACGCCAACAACGCAGTGTTATCGTGCGACTAATGGATTAAAAGGCACAGCTAGAGCTATTTTGCAGCAAACTTAAAAATATAAGCACGATCTCTACACTAGCAGAGGTAGTAAGGTACGCTATGACAAAAAATAAGGTCAACTAACTATTTCAACAAAATAACCTCACATGAATCGAAGGCCCAGACTCTTCATCGCCTTCCTCCTCCTCTTCTTCCTCTTCGGCACCGCCACAGCTCTGAGAGGAGGAACACACAGCATACGACGAAATTTAATTGACCGAGCATCAAGCTGTTGTCTTAGTCTCCATTGGTTTCATTTCCCCAAAATGATTTATAAGAACAGGTAACCAAAGAGCAAGGACCGTTAGGACAATTCAAATGTACTACTTCACTTAGGACCTAAAGGATTTATTCCAATTTTCATTCCAACTGCCCAGCTACATAAGGAATTTAATGAAGAGGGCAAAAATATGTGATAATTTTTTGGAGAATGCGACACATTAAGATAACAAAATATGAAAACTGAGCCTTACAAAAAGTGAGAGATCTCACAGCCTACAATTAATAAAGAAATTCTTTCATCATTGAAATGTAAAAATTATAAGCAAAGACAAGGTAATTGAAATGATGGTCATTTGTACCTGGCTAAAGATGAAGGCATACTGCATGTACAGAGGATCCTCGGGATTGACGCCACTGAAATTACACAGAACAAAAAGAGCATATTACCAGCATGGCCAAACATTTCATGGAATGCGCATGCACCAAGAGCAAACCCATTTTCCATATACAATTAAACAGCTCATTTGTTGACTAGAGCGAGTGAACAAGACCGCACACTGGTGCAACTCCACTTTTCAGTGCGACTAGATAATGTCACAAACATTCCGAGATCCAAAACCAACAATATGCTAGCCCCATCTGGTGCAGATGGCATCAGTGTTACGGTATACCATAGGTGCGCAATGTTATATTACGAAGGCACAACATGGTGGTTTTAATTTTGTTCTACCAGATGCCACAGATTCACGCAGGCCTTCCTCTTTGCCTCTTTCCCAACTTCCATCTGTTTGACTTCTCCTGATATCCTACGTGACCATGGCAATTCCACAAAGTATTACAGAACAGCTTTCATGCATTTCTTTTTGTTACGCGGTCCTGATCTCCCAAACCTGTGCTCAGTCGTGGCTTTTCTTGAGAAGGCCACAACAAGCTGCACCAAAGGATCGGGTGCCTCCTCTGTCTCTTCAGCAGGTTGCTCCTTCTCAGACTCCTCAAATGTGGTCTGCGAGAAATGCAGGACCGATGTAAGATACACAAGTTTATTTGATATCACCACAAGCCGCACAAAGAAAACAATGAGGGATTAGAAACATTTCCTAGAACAGCTTCGGTGATTGAACAGCTCCCCCAGTAAAACATTTAAAATGCTTAGCCAAAACGTGTCATCCTGTCCAGGGTAGTAGAAAAATAAGAAAGGCATAACACTTGAAAAGATTGACAGAAAAAATATTAACTCCAGCTATTATGACCCGCTAAGTTAACAGCAAAGTGAAAAAGACAGGCTTGCTAGATAAATGGTATGCGTAAAATAAACGTAGGTAGTGAAGTGAAGAGAGCAGCAGTGCACCATCCTTTAAATACCATGCTTTTACTTCGGCATGTGCGAAACTAAAAGTTGTCTCTTTAGTCATGTTTCTCAGGTCCCTACGGTCTACGGACCTTTACAATAGACTTTAAGAATGCCGTCCCTACCACTCTGTAGTGTACGCGGCTTGCTTGCGCTCGTCCCTCTCTCTATCTCCCCCCGTTCCACTATCTCTCTATCTTTTTATCCCCCTACTCTTTATCCCCGTGTAGGGTAGCCAACTGTAACTACCTCTTGTTAACCTCCCTGCCTTTCTATGCATTATTTCTCTCTCTTCTCTTTAGGACTACTGATTTCGTCTCTTTACTTGCTCCTAGGGCAAAACGTGCAACACAGATTGGCAGCATTGTCTGTTCCACATGAAAACGTGGCTTATTAACACAGATAATCAGATAATAACACAGATAATTAACACAGTTGAATGTCGGGCCTCCCTCGGAATTTTAACCAGCCGCCAGCGTGAGACGGGTGAGCACCCCTGGGATGCATGTCCATTCACCACGGCTCCTCTCCCACTGTTTCATCTTGTGAGAACTGTCACTCTTTTTTGTTTTCATCCTCGCAGCTGTAATATTAAAGCGAAGCTTTCGTGTCGAACCCTGTCGTACTTGACTGACTGTTGCTGCTGCTGGCTCATGCTGTTGCTGTCTTTTCACTTATTTCAACACAAGACAGCCAGGCGTATCGGTGTATATATAGCCGTCTGCACTACCCCTACACATATGCCGGTGGAAGGGCAGCGGATTGGGCGAGTTGGTGTTGCATGGTACTATGCCGGTCACCAGCTCTATTCTCTATGGCATTGCGCAATGAAACAACCGACGCTACCAAGATATTTTCAAGTGCATCATTACATTAACAAAGCGAACTGATTTTCCTAAACCACTTATCTTCTTTTTTTCATTGGAAGAATATGTGGCCTCAATTGGACCCATACACCCCACCAGCTAGCCATTTGAGGCACACATACTATTGTACGAAATTTTTGTGGTCTCCACAGATCTACATGCTGTGGTCCCTGGCTGCATGGCGTTTCTTCACCACCTTGGTTGGTGGTTGCAGGCGATGTTCGTGGCGAAACTCTGCTGCACATTTTTTTATCCAGATGTGCTGTTTCATCTTTCCGGCTCGTCACGGCTTTGCTTAAACCAACTACCGCGGTGCGTGGGATCTTCACGACTCTATTCAAAAGCGTTTCACACATATATGTACAAATGTGCACACATATGTGCCAAGCCATATTGCTCCCTTGTTCCAAAGTTACATTTGTGACTGTACATCTGTACCCACTATAGCAGTGTGTGCCACACTACAGTAATTTTTCAGGAGCATGCAAGCTTGCAACTATCTTTTCTTCTGTTTTTCTATGTTCATTCTGTACATGCTTGATTGTGCAACTGGTGCTGCCAGTAGGCTTAGCTCAGCACGCATTGGTGATCATCTTCTTGTTTTGTTGACTGTGCTGTTGCAAGCCACTCTCTAGTGTTTGTGTTTTCCTAACCTCACTTTGTTCTAAATGAATCCATTGTCACTGTGCTCACTGCGCGCCTTGTGCTTGCGTGTGACTTCTAACTTTGAAGTATGTTTAGCTGAGGGAGCAAATTTTCTATTACAAGCAAGGTGAATCCACTGCTTATATTTTTGTTTTCTCTTACTGAGGTTCCCTTTGTAGTAAATGTGATGCAAGTGCGATTTGGGAACAATAATCAAAATTCAGATTGACCTATATTTTGCCTTCACAGTTTTTTAGCATGTTATTTGAATTCGTCAATTCTGGAGACGTGCAACGTAAAAAAAAAATCGTGAGCATCGTTGACTTGAACGACACGTTTGATGAGAATTAATGCTTCTAATGTTCGCAACAGTTCCAGTGCATTTGAAAATGCCCACTCACCGTGAGGTCGTCAATGAGCTGCTCTTGGCCAACATTTTCCTCTTCCAGCCAGAGGTTAGTGTACACGTTTAAGAAAATGTTGATAGCGCGATGCCTGCAAAAAGGAGAGTCAAAGTTGTAGCACAGCCTCACAGCACGAATGTAGCGTGAAATCGAGATGTAGTCTTATACTAATAGAGAACAAAACCTAGATTCGCAAGATTATGGTGTTAATCACAAAACATTATTCAATCCTCCCGGCTAACAGTACTGTTCATATAAAATTTCTTTTCAAGCCTATTTATTCATACCTGCTCTTGTTTCTCCAGAAATAAAATTGTAGAAACTTAAATATGACAACAACATTCAAACGTTGCCCAGTACTCCCAACTATTACAAGTGTTACAGCTGTATTAGCCACAAACAATGCTCAACACACATGAAAGTTCAAGTTTGTGGCTCACTTTATTTTAATCTGCCTGGCTTGTGGCACAGAATAAAAAAAAAATGTCTGCAATAACCTGTCTCCTGGATACACAAAGGAACGAAACTGCAATTACATTGCGAGTATGATCGCTTCAAATCATAGAAACAGTTTGCTTCCTCGACAAATAAAATTATGATGGCATAACACGCATTTATTTCCACTACAAAACAGTGGCAATAACACATGAACAGCACAGCCCAAAGTTCCAAAATATCATTCCAACTAAAGACAACACTGCAAAGAAAACAGGGAACTCAGTGAGCAACTGTAACAATGACTACACTGCTAAACATGGAGTTGCGCAGCCCAAACTACAGTACACATAACTGCATGCAGCATAGCCATGCTGCAAACTAGAAGTTGCGTGCAAAAAGAAAAGAGACAAGGTTCCAATGTGGCTGCATGCAAAGCAGTATTCTGAGGTCTAAATAGCATATTTATTTCAAATAATGTTTTGGACAAATTTTAACTTATTCGATGAAAATGAATACCGTGTGCACTTGGATTTGCTAGGCTACCAAACAGCTTTGAATGTTAAGCGATTTAAAATACACTTTGCTTGAATGTTTCGGCCTTAGCCTAAGCTCAAGTCAACTCACCCAACAACAAGTTCTTCTAAGATTTATGTCAGGTGTTTTAATGAAAATTGTGTGATCCTCAAAAGTAGACCCGAGATACAATGGTAATTTTTGCTGGCCTAGATTTGCAACAGTAGACATCAGAATATGTGTGCTATTTGCCAATAGCTTAACTAATTTATCAATATCACAAATTGGCTTATTTACACAATGACCTTTATTCCAGTTATGGAAAGGAAGCCACACAATGCTTAAGAAATGTGCACTTAGTCGGGCAGAATACCACTCAGAATTTCAATGCATTTCACCACAAATTTGGGGATGAATATCTTAAAAGAGCTGCTAGTCTTATAATTCTTACTTAGCAGATATGGCTTGAGCATTGGCAGGCTTGAATTCAGACACAGTAATACGTGTGCTCAATATTATTTAAATGATTTCGTACACTAAAGTTAAGTGATCTTCTTATTCACAAGTACTACACAAATTCCGATGTCCTGCTTTGAATACTGGCCAGAATAGTTATCTTGTAAATAATCCTATTTTCAATAATCACAGGCAGTCACTACTGAAACACACCTTATAAAAATAAAATGGCAATTGGAAAATACAAAGTAACACTCGGGCTCTATAGCTTATTCAAAATGAACCGATGCGTAAAATTGATAATTTACTTACATATTCTGAATGTTTGCTCTCACTGTGGGGCTGTACTCTGAGGCTTTAATCAGTAAATGGCACTGAATGTTTTGGGTAGATTATCAGGGTAGGTGAAAAACCTGTGGTCATGGGTAACAAATGAATACTATTTTTGCAAACTGAACAGATGCTCAAACAAATGATACCAGTTGCAGCCGAAATCTAGCAATGGAAAAGCTAGTGCATGGTAAACCGAGATCCTTATGTTTGAGATCACGCAACAATATCATTGTAAATGGCACTGAATGTTTTGGGCAGATTATCAGGGTAGGTGAAAAACCTGTAGTCATGGGTAACAAATGCATACTATTTTTGCAAACTGAACAGATGCTCAAACAAATGATACCAGTTGCAGCCGAAATCTAGCAATGGAAAAGCTAATGCATGGTAAATTGAGATGCTAATGTTTGAGGTCACACAACAATATTATTGTAGTACCAAAAGAACAGAGCACAGTCAGACAGAAAACCAATTGGAATGCTCTCAAATGGTGTTTCATGGCATGGCACAGCATTAAAGACAAGATTTTAGAGAGAATAACTTTGTGAATTGACAGAAAGCGAAAGTCATCGTTGCCAAAACCTATATTAGTAGACATGCTTACTCTACACAAGAAAACCTCTGCAGCTTGTAGAAGTTGAAAATGTCTATCTTTGATAGCAAGCAAGTCAACGTCCCCAATGCAAGCATTGTTGTACTGGACGTACGTGCTCACTTTCATGGCGCGTACACAATAGAAAGTGCCAGTACACCGACATCAATAAACAGTACAGTCGGGCTACATTGGTGATAAGGTGCGCTTGACGTTGTGTATAGTAGTTCTCACAAATCAACAAATGTGTAATGGCAATGAATGAATGTACACACTTACAATTTTTCATGCGTTTTTTTTTTTTCTGTAGGGTTACGCGCATACTGCATTTCCTTATCACGAATAAGTGCATCTAAGCATCTTATAGCCTTCCTGATAGGAAAGAAATGGGCACAGACAGTAAAAGAAAGAAAATGCAGAAAGGTTGACGAGTATCATTGTGTGACAAAATTAAATCCTAGAAGGTGTTTAATTTCAGTGGATGCAGAACCACAATATTTCTTGCACCTGTGAAAGCGTAAATGATACCCATTAGGGTTTAAAATCTCTACTTTGAAAATGCTATCGTAAGATGCACCTTTGGTACACATCAATTTTTATCTGTCTAGCATCCACGTCCTGTGTTGAATATTACCTATGAGCTTAATGTTTTTTGTTAACTTTGCTTACCTACCTAGTGCAACCCTGAAATGAAATGCACTTTATATGATGAATATCACTGTGAAATAAAGGACATGCCAAATGGAGTAAGTAATCCTAGAGTGCACATCACAGACAGCAACAATGAAGCCACTATGGCAATTCCAGAAAAACAACAAAGCAAGCATATGTACACAGAAGGTAATGGAGTAACAGGCAACAGTGCTGAGCTGAAGCAGGCATTGTATGTCTTACCTATGGCTGTAAATGAATACCAGAGTTCAAAAATGCTACCAAGGCTGTAAATGGCTACCAGGTCACTTCTGCCTACAGATTTGATGAACACGATTTCATTCCAAATAGGTAAATTGTGACAATCACTTCACAGTTTGCAGTTCAGAAGGTCATACGTACAACAGATGAAATTTAAGTCAAAAAGCTAAGAGATTCAACAAAGTTTGAGCAATTCCATGTTCTCTGCATAGTACTTTTCTGCTTAATGCCACACCACTCCTTTAATTACTTCAAGGTCTTGAAAATGCTTGCTTCCCACAATCTAAAAAAGTTGAACCTAATGCTAATTCAACCAGACATTTTATTATATCAAGCCACAATTTATTCTATAAAGAAAACAGGTTGGAATACAACACGGGGAATATAGTTCTGACTCTGTTTCTAGCCTAAAAGTAATAATTGTTCCATGAGCTTCAAAGCCTGAATTCAGCTCAGCAACTATGCCATACAACTGAAAATGATAACTGAGAAAATGACAATATCACATCACTTAAAGAAACTAAAAATTGAACACAGCAAAAGAGAATCGCAGCACAACGACAAGCTGCCAAATTGATGCATGCAGCTGATGTAAGATGTCGAACCAGATGAAAATACATAACTATCCAGCTGAACAGAATCATCAGCCTATTTCCAACTAGCAGAAGTAGATTCTCAATAGCTTCTAAAGTTCTTGGCTGTTTAATAGTGGGAATGGGCTGATAAGTCAGATCAGTAGGTCTCATTTAAATATTTTCATCGAACATATCTTGATACATACATTGTCAAGGTGCTTATTCAAGCTGTGCCACACGGCATACTGCCATGTACTGAGCACTGCATAAGAAAGGGAGCCATTTATAAACGGCCTTTCCAGCTCATCTGCTGTCCCATATGTGGTTAAATTTTGCATTAGAATTGCATTTAGGTATTTTGTTTATTACCAAATTTTGATGTAGTATGGGTCTTTTTTTTCTTTTTTTAGAGAATAGATCACAATTCTGTGGTGTCTATGAGTGTGCAGGACCAAAGAGTAGTTGTTTCAGTGGAAGGAATGGCGGCACTGTCTACTACTGTGAAACAGCACATCGCAATTTGCCGTAAGAGCAACTGAGGATGCCGCCTTTTGCATTACTGCAAAAATCCACACTCTTCATTTACCATCACAATGCAGAATTGTGTGATTGGTATTCACTCTGGATGAAACAAGAAAAGTCAAACTTCAGCATAACGAAAATGAAATTAATGAATTATCGGATATAACAAAAACAGTGCAACATTGTGTGGTTCATTTTAATTGTTGATGAAACAAGCAAACAGTTGCATCTCATTATATAAAAAAATATGTAACAAATTATTAGATTTAAGGAATTATTAGATACCTATAACGAAGCAAACATAAAATTCGTTAATGTTTCCTCTTGATATGAGCGTGTACGCTTATAACAAATTGGATACAGTTAAGCTGTTTCCGTGTCGGATGAAATTTTCTTATAATGAGATTCAACTTAGTTTATCTGGAATTGGTACCCAACCATACGCAGCATGTAATGCCACCTGTGTGTAAAATTTGACACAAATCAAACAACTGGACAGGCCATTTATGTCTGGCATCCTCGCTCGCACATACAACATTGCAGCAGCTCTGCTGACAACAAGGGCATTCAACAGGCATCGTAGACATGCCAGACAAAAACAAAATGCGAGAAACGATAAAGAGGCAGGGGAGAAGGGTTTGTGCGGGCACACACAGACGCGGGCATTCATGTTACCTCTCGACGTTATAGAGTGGCACACTACGCAGGCATGCGATGGCCGCCCGCTTCTTGGAGCTGGAGAGCAGACGGCGCCACGCGTTCGACGAGGGCGGGGGTTTGTGCGCCTGAGGACGTTAGTTGGGTCAGGATGGTGGTGGGTTTATAACAGAGACAGAGGGAGGAACAAACGCAGACATGTCAAGAAGTCAAAGGAACCCCAAGAGTTGTGAAGGGAGGAGTATGGCAGATGGATTAAGGGGGGCCAAGAACCTTTCTATGTTATCCTACTTTCTTCTTTCCTCATTGTGAAATAATACATTATAGTATTTTCTGTTATGTTAGAACTTTTTTATTATTCTGATTAGTATTCTCACTATACGAGGTTATCCAATATGTTACAATATGTTTCACAAGTCTGTGTGCTCCCACAAGTATGGTGTCCGCGAGCAGTCAAGTCAAATACACTTCTATAGGTGTGCAAGAAATAACACTAGCTCAGCCTGAATTTCAGACATTACAATATTTATGCAAATCAGCACCTAACTCTTCCAGCTAACAAAAAGTTTGCTTGTGGTCAAGTCTTTTGCTGACTGCCAACTTCCAGTTTCTAGTACTCTGTTTTTTCAATGTCCCTTTCAATCATGAAATGTAACTGCAGCCTTACCTCTATATGACAAAGTCGTAATTGGATCAAATATTGTTAATTAAATGCAATACTCACTATAAACAAGCATGCAAAATTCAGCTGTAACGATTGTTCTGCCCCAAAGCAATGTGAAGCTACATTTGTTTTGTCGGGACTGTTTCATGCCATAAAAGGCCACACCTTTGCTCAAGATGTCCTCTTTGTTGTTTGTACATGGCATAGGTGTTCAAAGCATACATTTTTTTAGCCCCCATGTGACTGAAACGTGCAAGAGTGAATGAGCTGCGAGTTACTTTTTCAAATTTGCTGACTTTGTTGCTGCTTACTGCAACCGATAGAGCAATGAGCCCTGCATTTTCAGTTTTGATATAAATAGTAAGATAATCAGCAAAAGAAGTTGTTCCCAACAACATTTTACATTGACTTTGCTGTGTCTGATACATTGTAATGTCAGTGTTTGTCACTTGGATGTTTGACCACAGTAGTAATAAAGAGACTTCAAGTTGAACTAGTGCAGCTTCCAAGTTGAAGACTAAAATGTAGCCTAAAGAGTAAACTGTTTCTGGAGTATCATGTACTGACATCATCACAAGCACCTAGAATATCTAACCCATATGTAACAAATCTATCAGTCTACATGTCCGCTCTGTATTGCAAGCACTGTATCTTCACAGAAAACATAGCAAGTGAAAAGGTTATTGCTGATTGCAGTAGTAACTGATATAAAAAACACAATTATGCCCCACAAATTCTGTGGCCTATGATGACATACCGATGGGAAATGGCATAGAGGAATTGTAACTTAAAAATAAACCTTGCATAGAGAATGTGTTAAAACAGTATCCTAAGCAGGGTAGATACATACCACAGTTATATAAATAAAATTGTCAAATTTCGCTCTTTCATGCGTCACTCCTTGCTGTTACATTGTGAATACACTGCAAAAAGTTAGCACCCACACAGCGCAAGGCGGCCATGCCAAGTTACTCCTCGAAACAGTAAACTTCATGTTCCGTTCCTCCTGCAAGACACTTGGGGAGCTCAGACATGAATGCATAACGGATGGCGCTATATAATGCGGATGAATAATTTAATTTTGGACTGTGAAGCACAAGTCATAAGTATGAAAAGATAACTTGCGATTATATAAAGAGCCTTTCTTGGTGCACGTTTTCCGAGAGCATAATGCCAGTTATAGTATAGGAGTCAGGGAGTAAGCTACAGATAACATCTCCCAGGGACCCAAATGAGAAGTACAAACAGAAATATATCACTGTGCTTGACATAGCTTGTGCCACAATGCACCATTTTTGTACAGCTGGCGATAAAGTTCCCTTTAGGAACACAATATTAGTTAAGGTTGCCGAACAAGAAATAACTTAAACTTGCTCAAAATCAGTTGTGCCCATAACAATTAATGCAATCAGGCTAGTTGTTCGGCAGCGTGCAGAAGAGTAATGAGTGAAGTGGGGCATTTGACATTTTCATGGCACATGGAGGTGTAATGTCTCTCTATGCTTTCCTTTGTTCTTATACACATAGTAAATGCTTTTCACATTAAGAGCAGTAGAAGCTTAGTGCCTGTGATTCTTTCCTTCATGTCAATGTAAAACTCACGTTGCCTGCAACCTTAGTGTCTGTAAATTGGGTTACGCTGAATGAAACTGCACATCACAATTTTTGTGCGTTAAAGAATGCATTTAATTATTTAATCTCACAAGCTTACCAATAATGTTTTAAGCTAATATATATATATATATATATATATATATATATATATATATATATATATATATATTGAAGCTAGAGCTTCTTTCTGCTGTTGAAATATAAAAATGATGTAGCAGTGTAGTGTTAATTGATGAGACGTGAGTGCCAAGCAGCTTTCAATATGAAACACGCAGTTGCCCAATTCCACCCATGGCAGATGAGACTTCTGTAGCCAACAAACAATTGCCATAGCACAGAAAATTGATGTAGCAACTGACCAATGGCAATTATACAGCAGAAGCTAACCTCTACAAGAACAAATAATCGAAGAACAACACAATGAAACTACATTGTCTAGAGAGACATGACAGAATCTTATGAGCTGACCGAGCTATCTTTCATTGTGAAAATATAAATAGGGAAATTTTTAAACAAAGGATATCAGCAAGATTTTATCATACTAGTCAGCGAAGTCACATGAATAAAAAGAAGTAAAATGTCTCTATATTTACTTTCAGTAGCCCAAATTGCCCTTGTATAGTGGTGCCATGGGAACTGCACTTCTTCTTGGGCTTTCCTTACAACTTTCAGGGCTTTAATGTACCACAGTAGTCGGGTGCTAGTATTTGCTCTTCAGTGTCTGTAGCTTCGATCTGCTTAAGGTGCAATGATGAAGAATGGACATAAGAATCCACTCCGCTAATGACATGCCTAGGAAATTAAGTTCAAGCACCTAAAGGTGCTGGAAACATCAGTTTTACGTACAAATGAGCCAAGTGACTGTGAAGCTTGGTTAGTATGCCACTGTATCATCAAAAAGAGCTTGCACGATGAAAAGAACAGATTTTAAGAAAGAAATATTTACCTAAATACCGGAAAACAACAATGTTAAATATGGGACAATAGCAAGAACAACAGGAGAATGAAATGCTGGCTAATCACCACGGCTAACTGTATATGAATAAAAAATCAATGCCACGCCATGCTCTCCAGCCTCACTCCAAGTTACAAAACCAGAAATCGGAAGCCCACTTTCACACTTTACATTAGAATGTGAGCACCACAGCACACAATGTTAAAAAAAACTCTTCAAACCCACGCTACTATTGGGGAAGGGCAAGTGTTTGGAGGGTCGAGAGAACTAAAGTGAAAAGACAGGGGGGAAGGCCAGAAGATTAAAGAAGGTGATGACAGGCTATGAGTAGCGGGATGAGAGGCCAACCTCTAGGCAAGCGTGTGTGTGGTGCTTGTATGCGTGCATGCCTCATCATGGCTGCAGGAAGGCAGAGGTTGCCCAACTGCCACCGTGAGTCACCCATCCCGTTACCTGGGAAGACTGTGCAGCGAAGTCATTCGGAAGCAGGCAATGACGGCCCGCTTGCGCTGTGTGGACACTACACTGCGATAGGCACCCTTCTGCGAGCTCTGAGCATGGTCGATCTGAGGAGTGCGGGCAACGGAAGCAAATGCAACGAAGATGTAGCATCAGGCTGCTTATGAGTGGTCAAAGACAAAGGTCGGAACAGGTTGAAAGAGCCACAGTCATTCTTAGTAACAGTTCCTGGTCCCAACGAAAGTGCCATATAAACATCTTTTTCGCACAACCATAATGAACCAACTTAGCAGTAGTGTCTACAGGCCTTATCAACGCATCCTCTATATATAGCATGTTGGTTACACCAATAACACACAATGAGCCAAGTACTCATAAGTTGCAGTATTTCATTTTTGTTTTTCTTTGTGCTTCAAGAATTAATGAAACTGCACTAAAACCTGGGAACCAGCCCTAAGACACCAGGAATCCAGGACCACTCCTTCTCCATCAACCTCTGGTGACATTAGGGAAAGGGGATAGTGCAAATAAATGTGGAAATAAACTTACAATTATTGTAGCACAAAGTTGGTCAGACCTGCTGTTTACGTCTGCAACCTACCTCTACAGCACGAAACGTTATATGCCAGTGTCACTATACAAAAACCACAGTACTGCGATGCTGAGCAAAATGTGCTTTGAGATTTCCCAGAAAACGAAGGTTATTTTCTGCTTCTTCAGGTATATTATCAATAGACTCATGTTGAACAATATCATTATAAAAGAACAATGTGAGCTCTAACACAAGTCCATCATCTATTCTTGGGTGGCACTCCCACTTTCTCCATTCAGCAATACTATTCCTAAAGGGTGAACACTGGTAAGACGACAATATTACAGTCGGTCAAGTGTACACCACAGTAATCGCAGACAACTTGCCATGGCAGTGAAGGGAAAGCTATGGGAGTGGAGCTTCTGCATATAAGTTACTGGGCCAAGTAGTGCAGTCAGAGCTTAAGAGCACTTTTGGCATCTAGGAATAGATATTTCCAATCAGCATAGGTTCTACGTGTGATGATTTGATGTTTGCCCAAACACAGATGAAAATAGCCGAAAAATAAGTCGTACTCAACACTCACTGGTGTACTTTATTGTATTTTGCTGGTGCACATAAGACGTTTCTTTCTCTTCCACAGCTTAGGCTAATGTTAATGAGAATGTGAGACTGGTTTCAGAGGTGTTTTGACTTGTGCATACTTTGCTCCCATAGATTTTGCTTCATTGCTAAAGAAAGTTGTCAACAAGTATAACCGGGTTCATAAAATAGCACCATTCATGCCTAATGCCTGATGAGGCAATCTGAAGTTGTGTATGGCCGTAAAGTACAGCAGAGAGAGTGTTAATATTCACAGTGCAATATCCAAGAAGACACACGCACTGACGGAGAAATGAAATGTAAGGGACACTCAGTGGTGTTCGTGTCTTCTTGAATTTTGTGCTGTGAATATGAATGCAAGTGCTAGCAATCAACTGGCCCTCCTTAATGCCTTGACAGCTACTGCAGAGAACTACATCGAGGGCAAAGAACAGTCCTTTGCATTCACAAGAGCATGGATGTGGCATGTAGATCCACAGATGTGTCAGCACACTGCAAGTTCTATCGTAATGTCGAATATCAATATATGAAAGATGGATGCGTCAGACCTTGATGTAATGAACCTCGATTTAATTAAATTCCCAATGTAATGAACTACATTCATTTTCCAATATTAGTTTTAATGAAGATCGAGTATTTTTTTCGATTTCAGAAAGTAATATTGTGACAGAGTTTTGATTTAACAAAGTTTTCGGCCATTTCAAGCTTATACTTGGAGCTCGCATGGCCAGGAAATCTGCCGCAAACAAAGAAAACTATAAGAATGCTGGCAATGCAAAAGTTATTTTGAGCGTCCTTCTGCGTGAAGAGTTTGAGAGGCTAAAATGCTGTCAAAGCACGAGCGCCGGGACGCAGTAGGCAGCAAACACCACTGCGGCATTTGCTGTGTTGCTATACAACGACTTGCGGAGGCAGCACACGCGGTAGCTTGCAATGCTCGGAGAAACACGAGAGTTGGCTATTCCTTTTGCGCAAGGGGGTTGCGGAGGCAGTGAACACACAGTAACGTGATCAAGTGCTAGGGGGAGTTGGGGTGGGTGGGGGGCAAACATACGCCTATCTGTCTTCTTCTTGCGTGTGCGGCGCTTCCTCGTGCACGACCCCATATGCGGGCCATGTGACGCATCTTGGGGGCAATCTTCCCCTAGTAAGTGCAAAGGTCGAGCCGAGATGGTTGGTGCCTTGGTGCGTGCTAGGTTCCCGCACGTTTAGTGTTGACAGTCACGTAATCCCAAGTTTAAGAGAGAAGGTGCGAAGCATTCGCTCGCTTTGCGAAAGCGAGTTTGTGGTCATCGAGTGAGATATCTGTTAATGTTTGCCTGAGCACGCGTGACACCGATAAAACTACAAACCTTGCTATGTGTAGTTGTCTCTCTGCTATCGCCATCAATGCTCTGTCTTTCCGCGGTGAAACTGACTTTTCATTTTTTTTTTTTGCCCAAGACGAACATCTAATATCCTTCTAATTTTTTTGTTTGTGGGCGCTGGCAGCGGGCACTAAGCACAGTCAGCCATGGCATCCAATATTTACCGCGCATCACGACACAACACCGGAAAATGTTAGACGGTGTGCACTGCGGCGATGCATTGCTCTCGGCGCGATCTGCACCGCACACACTGGCACTCATAACCGCACTTTTATATCCCGACTTTCATGCGATTTGTTTATAAGTGCTTACTGACAAGATACCATCTACCAGGAGGGTTCTGAGAATTTGTGAAGTTGTTTTACTGCTGAAACTTTAAAACTTCGAATAATAGAAATTAGTGATTAAGGAAAATTTTCACTGCAAGTACAACTTCATTATATCGAGGTTTGACTGTATAACAAATTACTGGATATAACAAAGTAAATCTAAAAATGTCACGATGTCATCACGTAACGAAGATGGGCTTATAAGAATATCAGGTATAATGAACGCATTTTTGTGTTGGGTGCAACTTAATTATAGATAGGTTCGACTGTATTCATATTAATTTGTTTGGCTTAGTGAATTGCTAAGGCCCACTTTGTCCCCACATGAAAAAAAAACATAAAACATGAAAAATCCTGCGGTTTCAGATGCCCTGTTTGCTTGTGCGGACTTGTGAACAATGAAATAAACCAATAGCATCTACAACAAAAAGGTTTGGTTCTGTTTGAGACTAAAATTGCTACAGACTGTATTATTTTTGTGTTTCTTCTTTCAGCGAAAACGAGAATTCGGTAGTTTTACGATGTCACATGTTAATGAACTTGATTCCCAGGAAGGTGTGAAAAGCCCTTTCTCTTCAGTCTAAAACAAATCGTAATTTCAATCCGACATCTCAGACTGCGGAAATGAAGAAGCACTTGGAAAAAAGAAAACGGGCCCAGATCACACTTACCACATGTAGTCCATAGAGCACCTTGGCCATGTCCATGATGCGCTCAACAAGCCTGTCCTGGGACACAACGGGCACCACCGCGTTGGGCTCCACAGGTGTTGACCGTTGGCTGCCCAACTTGCTGTACAGGTAGTGCTGCCAGCTCATGGCGTCCGTTGGGTCAATCTTTGCAAGTTGGGGAGGAGGAGGGGCAGCGGTAGAGAGAAAAATCACGAGCTTGCTAGACCTATGGAAAAACCGCTGACCAACTGCGACGTGCGCTCAAGAGACACGATACCGAAAACCTGCCAGACAATAGACTGATCTTTCGGATGTGCAGTAGAGGACTGCCTTTTTGAGGCCTGTTCTCTTGAGATGAATGCTTTGGTAAGCCGTAGAGTTTGGGATCGTTTGTTTTGTTTTTTGCAGTTTGAGTGAACTTTTGTTAAGGGCTCTCTCAAAATTATTTCCGGTGTCCTTATTAGGTAGGTGAATGCAACTTGATTCGTAATAACTGTTTCATAAATCCTGCTTACATGTTCCTGCTGCTGTGAGTAATAGCACACAGCAACTAACTAGATCAGTGAGGTTCCATTCTCTCATGAAAAAGTGCCTCCACAGAATAAGGTACCCCTAGTGGCCTACTGCACAATACCTGAAAGCCATGATGCCAACGAAAAGAAAGACGGACAGTGGCAGCTCAAACAGCAGGTCTCACTCAGAATTTTTTGTGTTTTTTATCTCCTTCCTTCTGAAATAGGTACTGCTTCCTAGAGCTACACTTTTGAAGCACTACCTATACAAGCATCTACCAGCTGACATGACACAGCTAACAGTGCAAAAATGGGACAAAATGTTACAGGAACAGAAGACACTGGCGCTGACTTCCAACTAAAAGTAGTTCACTGCATACAGGCGAAACATTATGCAGAAAAAAAACTTGTAAAGGCATGTTTCAGCTCGATCATACACCGTTTGCCGTATTATGTTGTGATACCAACATTCCTGGCTAACTGTTTTAGAATCTACCAGACGGTTCAGCTCTACACCAGGTGCTCCAACCAGGTGGGCTGAAATGCCCAATTTGGCTCTATGATTAATGCAGACGATAAGATAAAATAGCAGGAGTGCCTCTGCTCAGGTGCATGAGCGCAACCAAGCATTCGAAGAACTTTACTTTGCATGTAAAACTTAACCATGTCTGAAACTGGTGTGCATAAGGGTGCAAACGCCTGAATACATCCATCCCGCCACCATAGAGAAGCCTACTATGTTCCTTCAATCAAATATTTTGCCTCTTGAGAGCAAGTCCTTCCTTACAAAATGCGACGTATTGCAGCAGCAGATGCTGGCTTGATTTCGGCCTACAGATGCCAAGAATTCAAACATAACTAACCACACAAAAACTCTTAGCTTGCCATACCGACAATGTGTTTAAAATAAACAAAAGCTCAGACATCAGTCACGGATTTCGTTTCTGCGTTAGAAAGAAGCCTTAAAGGCATTCTGTGTGTCAGGCTGTGTATGCATGAACAATGATCAACACAAATGAATGGCCGCATTCACATGTCCAGTTGTTCCACATGAGCTTTCTGAATAACAAGGAACTGTGTACCCTCAATGATGATACAAAGTATATGAGTGTTCTTCAGCCTATGTGATTGCCTGTTTATTCAAATGGTCACTGCTGGTAACGGCTGTTTGCTGCTATGTGTCATTGCCGTAACAAATTGATAGGCCTTTAAGATTACGAAGTATGAACATGGCGTACTTTCCTGAAAATGTCAACTGTCTGATGACTTGACATTTCTTAGGAGACACCAGTCTTGCAACTCACCTTATCAGGAAGAGTTAGCTGGAGCTTGACGTAATCAAAGATGTCAGAGTCTTGGCATTTCTGCAAAAATGATTCCACGTCAAATACCGTATTTACTCGCATAATGATCGCACTCGCGTAATGATCGCACCCCTAAATTTTGTCGTCAAAATTCGATTTTTTTATTTTCCCGCGTAATGATCGCACCCCGAACTTGCCGCAGCGATATGTCGTGTGCTAAGTCTAGCTAATAATGATCGCGCTTACCATCTGTCGATTGCTACGCGAACGACTCTTCAAGACAAGCCAAGCTATGACAAAATGAGGTACAACCAAACTTGCCTTTATTATTGGTTGGCTTTGTAATGGTTGATGTCAACAAAAACAATAAAGGCGCATTTCGATTCTTTTCATCTGCTTTTGCACTCGTGAGCACGCTACAAATCGCGCGCGGCAATGATAGTAGCCACGTTTACTCTGATACGTTAAAAGTGTACCATATTCATACGCCGACGCTTGTAACACAGCTAAAATATTCGCCCACCCTTAGCGGAAACGTGCCGTTTAGGATAGCAGTGAAGACAGATGCCGCAGTTTCCGCAGCACGTCGGCCATGCATTTCTATGTCACTGGCAGCTAAGTGCGCCCACCTGTTTCTGTCCCCTCAAAGTGGACATGGCTACGTTACTGCTGCAAACTTGCCAATATTACCGATATTATTCATCACTGATACGGAAGAAACTGTTTCAATACACGTAATGTACTCACGAGAAGAAAAAAAAAATCGCGTTCGGCGCGCTCGGTTTGTTCCGCCGGCCGCCATTTTTGTTTTGGTGTCCCGCACCCGCCATCTCGCATCCCGCAGCAAACGCGGGGCGAAAAAAAATTTTTTTTTTTTTGCGGGAAATTTAACTCGCGTAATGATCGCACCCCTGAATATGCGTCAATTTTTCTGACAAAAAAAGTGCGATCATTATGCGAGTAAATACGGTATGTGCCAACATTGCACAGGAGACGGGCATTCAAGAAGGATGTTCCAACGACATACAAGGAGTCAATCTTATCATTTATCATGCGTATATTGCTGCGCTTTTTGATGGTGACCATTTTTTCACCCAATCATCACATATGTCAATCAGTCACTCAACAAAATGTCCACCCTACTGCATCCAAAAATCATAAAATGCTGTTGGGGATTCTTTAGCAAAGGGTCTGTCTAATCAGATTGCCCGCACAGAAGGAATCCTCTTTTCTAGAATGTAAGCAAGCTCAAGCGATTATCCTGGAATGTGCTGTGATTGAAGTATACAAATAGCGGACGCACTTGACCTGTGAGATAGCATTTTCGATGACTGATGAGTCATTGTGCATCAAGTTTTGCTCGACTTCCTTTGCACCAGACTGCTCGATAAAGAGTTAAGACGTTTTACTCGCCATTTGACAGTGCTTGGTTTCTTTGGCATCACTATACTATGTGACAACACACAGCAACTGTTGTGGCAAATTCACTGCAACAGGCTGTCACAGTGATAAACGAGGACGTTCTGTACGGTCCGGGGCTTTTCAGAGCGAAAAACTGATCAGCTGCGATGGCCACTCACAGTGAGGAACTTCTCCTTGGCGTGCTGGACGAGCTCCTGCTCCCGGCCGGCAAACAGGTTGAGGCCGACGGGCAGAAGGCGCTTGAGGCAGGCCACCACCAGGCTGGCCGCCAGCTCCTTGTCCTTGTCCCGCTTGCCATCGCGCTTCTTTTTCTTCTCCTGCATTCGCACATGGGCAATGCATAGAAACAAAGTCTGCCTTCTTGCCAGATAATGACATCAGCAACATGTGCTACGGCACATCACCTCACAATAGGCTTAAACCTGGCATTCTCGATTCGTGTTACCAGCACAACATTAAATGGGACGCAAAGAGAAGACAATGACACAGCAAATTCCAATGTCACAAAGGTTTTGCAGGCATTACAGTGCAGACATTGCATACATTTTGCAGGCGTGGCATCTGTGATGTCTGTGTCTGCTCTTGGTGTACAGTTTAATTTTGCACTGGTAACACAAATCGGGAAGAGAGTAACCGTAGCCCATATATAACCTAAACTGGCAACAGGGAATTGCTTAAAATATTAAAAAATAATACACAATATATGTAGGAAAAGCCATTTTATAAACCAGCATAGTGCCATCTCTAGTGCGTCGTTTTTGTGAGATTCTTATTTCACACTGAAGCAACAGGTAGATGGTAACAATGGCTGTGGCACTTGTTGCCCATGCCTGCCTCCTTGGACTGCCTTTCTGTCTTTCCTAATGCAAAATAATGAGCTGCAGAAAAAAGATACAAACAGCACTGGTGTTTGTCACTTCCAGTCTTCTGTACCTTGACTTCCTCTGTCTTTGCACAGAAGGAGCAGACAGGACTTCCAAAAGTGGTGCTATTCATCACTGGCATCTTTTCCTACACTCTGCACTGTTCTTTCCAGATATATATATATATATATATATATATATATATATATATATATATATATATATATATATATATATATTAGTAATAATTAAGTTTGCTATTTCAAGTTTTCCCAAGCAGTCTTCAGATCTCTCCGTAACAGTCTAGGGAGACAAAGTGAACAAGACATCTTAAAAGTTGTGCACAGGTCATGCACAAAATGCCACCCACCTTCTTCTGGCTCTGGCCAGCGTCTACGGTCTGCACGCTGGCTCGTCCACGTCCCGAGGAGGGCATGATGAGCGCCATGTTGTCGATCTCGTGCTGGGTGATGAAGTTGGCTTCCTCTCGCCGAAAGTACTGCACGTATAGAAAGAAAATTTGTACATGCCCATTGCATAATCGCTAAACATTTAAGTGCCAATCTACGGAATAGTAACCATTCCACATAATGTCAAATTCTACAAGTTAGTTGGTTCAGTGCTGTTATATGTAAACCTTGCGTTCTGGCACACATATCGCACATTCCTATCCTCTCTATATCATGTAGAAAAGGCAGTTAATTGAAAGCTTTCGACATACTGTTCCCTTCAGTACCAAATTACAAGTCATCAGCACTGCACAACGAAGAGACAACAAATGAATAAGCATGAATTTGAATGTTTTTTAACAAAAATATTAGCAATAGTCACCTGAGACTTGTTCCAAGTGTTGAACACATGCGCAACGCAAGTGTATACTTGTTCAGCTTCTTTCACATTGTTCTTGAGCCAGTGGTTCCTGTCAAAAAATAGGTGTGAAAAAAGAGGACAGTCGCAGAATGTTCAAAAGCTACAATGGCCTTTTGAACAATATTGCTAGCGATAAAACGCTTTACAACAGTAAATTTGTACAAGTGTACATAAAGATGCATAGAAAAATATAAGGTGTCCAATACCTTAGTCTAGAGCACGCTACTTATTCTCTTGTTGACAGCTGTGAAACAGTGCAGTCAATTTTATTTATCACAGGTGCCCTTGAGCTTTTTAAGTTTTCCTGAGCAGGTTTGGATAGTCATGGTTTGTTGATTTTCGACTTGTGTTCGTATTCAAATTTAGTTATGCTAAAATTAGTGAGTCACTCCTGTCATGAATGTTCTCACTCATGGAAGTGTCTTCAGACAATCTGGAAAAGCATGCTAAACAGTATTGTCATCCCTAAACAGAAATGCAATGACTTAAGCTCCAAGTAGAGAGGCAGAATTTATTGATTCATTCCTGCAGAACTTATCACTCTCTTGAAGAGGTACAGAGACCCATGGAAACATCTCCTTCGTAAAAACATATTTTGATAGAAACGATTTAGGTTTTTAGAAAATATACCCTGTTTAGTCTTCCACTTGTATTTAATTTGTCTTTTTTGGCTGATGCCCTGGCACTTTCTTGGGTTTGACTTGAAACGGTTATCTGCTTAGTTGCTACAGTATCAGGCCATTATGACCAATAAGTCTGCATACATCTGGCACATCTATCTCATTAAAACTGTCGAAGCAAAGTATCTCCTCTTAACACTCACCTCTGAAGGTCCACATACTTGATGAGCAGAGGGAAGAAGGCGTATATATCCCGAACGAGGAGTGAGAACTCCTGAACAGCAAGAAGTAAAAGAATGAATGAACACACATGTGGTTCAGATGCCCATATTCCAGCTACTACAGTCAACTGAAGCAATATACTAATGAAGCTTTCAGGATGTATGCAGCAGCCATGTTAATCTACCATTTAGCCATGACCAGAAGCATCACAATAGTCATTCAAAGAAAGAAGTACTGATTTTGTGTCACAGTAGGGCATACAGTAGAGTAGACCTCCCTTTAATGAAACTCAGCTAATATGATTTCTATGACAATTAATCTGAACAGTTAGCTGAACACTGTCTAGGTTTTAATATGTTCAGAACTCTTCTATTACGCTGAAAAATTGGAACAGTTAATTACTTTCAAATTGAAAGTAATTAACTGTTAATTGAAAGTAAATTACTTTCAATTTGCTTTAAGGCAGCCCGTTTGATATTATTTGCACTTTGCACATGTGTACTAATGTAAAGAGCGAGATACACATAAAGAATGCATACGTAACGAAAGCCACATAATAGACCACAGAATTACTTACAGCAAGGTTTTTAGAACTATATTGTTATGGGACAGCCAAAGCCAACTGCAGATAAGTGTTGGCAACAAAATTCTGCATGCCGCTATTCTGCATACAAGTGCGAATAGGATAAAGATTTAATCAGGAAATTGCAGCCGTGAGACTGAACTGTATCGAAATCATATGCTATAAATGTCTCTAATGGCCTAAATCTAGCTTAAGGGAAGGATATCAGACTTCTCCCATAGAGCAGCATTGTTTTTCGCAAGAACACAATCCAATATTAATTAAGGCAGTTAATTATTGTTCTTTTTATGTTACCTTTCACTTTATTACGAACATCGACTTAATACTGTCAAGTGATATGTTATTTCGTGATGCCTTTACATGCATCAGGTATCGCTTTTGTATTTCCCACTCCTGCTTACAGCCTTGCACGAAGCTAGCAGTAGCATATACAGACACGCAAGCGAGATGTATAAATGGAGGGTTCCGAGCGCACGACGCACTTCTTGGAGCTGGCTCTCAGCCTGGGAGGTGTCGTCAGTGCTGGACTTGAGGTAGCTCCGCATGCACTCCTCCTTGTGGAATACCGAGTCCGCACACTGCCGGACTTTCTCCATCAGTGGCAAGATGGGGTCCCGTAGCAGTTCCTCTGACGAGTTTATCACAATCTGGCCTGCATGCCCTAGTTGCATAAGGAAAAAAGAAAGATAACAGAAAAACACAGGGTCAAAACAAAAGTCATCAATACAAAAATAATAATGCAAGGCTTCAGATCAACTGACCACTTAATTATTTTGTCGACTGCTTAAGTCACTTAAATATTTGGGGACTAAATGATTAAGGATTAAGAGAAATCTCATTAACCTTTACAAAAATATATGCTAGTGGATAATGCATACAATTTTCTGAGCATGCCATCTCGAAGTATCTAGCTGGAGCGATTAGCTTTCTGTGCTTAAATGAAAAGCTGTTTTCTAAAAAACATTCGCATGTCCTATCAGGTTCAGAATATGTACCTGAAGTGAAATGTATTTGCACTATTCTGTCTGATCAGACATTACCTACAGCTTTTGAAACTTGGCGCACCTCTAAAACACAACTCCTTTATGTTGCCTGCTGAGCTCACTGGGTGAATTCCACCATGCATGCCACCATGTAAAACGCAAAAGAGGGGGCCCACGGGCCACTGTGTCTTTCGTGTTTGTGAAGATGTGCAGGGCGTTTGTGATTCCTTGTACCCTCCACTCTTATGTAAGAAGTCGAACCTTGTCACGATAAAGCCGAATCTGACAAGAAAATAACTTTGCTATACTGATATTCATTATAAGCATATAGTATTTGCTATGTTGATAACGGTGAGCAAAATTCTAGACTTCCTTTGTTATACCCAATAGTTCTTTATATACATGTTCGTAATATTGAAGTTTGACTGTACCATCATTTGACCATGCTCAAAAGGTGATAAAATTAAATGAAATTAACGTAACTAGAGAGTAGCATCAGTTAAAGAACTGATGCAGTAATCAGCAGTTGAAGAATTGGCACAGTAATAAGCATTGAGGTCATGGTCACAGACCGGTCAACATACCTGCGATGGTTATCATCCAAGGAGAACCCTCAATGTTGACAGTTTTGCGCAGAAGGTTCAAGACGTTTTTCAAAAGGCCAGTCAGGTGGTCACTGGTAACCATGGTCACGTGGTTTCTGTCAAAAAATAAGTGAAGAGCACCTCAAGCAAAAGCAAAACGAAAGCAGATGCAGTAAAATAAACTAGCTTCTCTGTGTTTGTGAATAAATTGCACCTGCATTTTTAGTTATTTAAACTAGTCAAACACCTATTTTGTGCTTGGGCTTCAGTGCTTTGCGCAGAATTTATGTCATGAAGCCACTTTGTCTGCACAAGAAGTTGCAGCATCATTAGTCACCATGGAAGTGCTTCTAATGAAAGCTTATTATGTAATTACCTAAACCCAATGAAATGTAGATAGCTTCTTGTGATTTGCAAATGAATCCCACACCAGTAAATTTTACAATCACACCACTTAACCTTCCACTGTTTTTCACTGTGTTTCCCATACCTGGGCATCCATACTGTTACTTTAACAACCCAACTGATTCTATCTGCTTTATGCACACTCAACCCTACTTCTTCCTCTTATTGTCAATTAGAAAATCAGCCACCACCATTTGCTTTCCAATCCAAACCACTGCATCTCCGTCTCTTAGCGTTATAGCTAACGTTCTTCATTCCATTACTTGTAGTGCAGTTCTTAGCTTTGTAGCCTTTTGTTCTCCTTCAAGTTTGAAGCCCATGGATCAATGCTGGTCATCATCAGCCTGGTTACGCCCACTGCAGGGCAAAGGCCTCTCCCATATTTCGCCAACAACCCCGGTCATGTACTAATTGTGGCCATGTCGTCCCTGCAAATTTCTTGATCTCATCCGCCCACCTAACTTTCTGCCGTCCCCCGCTACGCTTCCCTTCCCTTGGAATCCAGTCCGTAACCCTTAATGACCATCGGTTATCTTCCCTCCTCATTACATGTCCTGCCCATGCCCATTTCTTTTTCTTGATTTCAACTAAGATGTCATTAAGTCGTGTTTGTTCCCTCACCCAATCTGCTCTTTTCTTATCCCTTAAAGTTACACCTATCATTCTTCTTTCCATAGCTCGTTGTGTCGTCCTCAATTTGAGTAGAACCCTTTTCGTAAGCCTCCAGGTTTCTGCCCCGTAGGTGAGTACTGGTAAGACACAGCTATTATACACTTTTCTCTTGAGGGATAATGACAACCTGCTGTTCATGATCTGAGAATGCCTGCCAAACGCACCCCAGCCCATTCTTATTCTTCTGATTATTTCTGTCTCATGATCCGGATCCGCAGTCACTACCTGCCCCAAGTAGATGTATTCCCTTACGACTTCCAGTGTCTCGCTGCCTATTGTAAACTGCTGTTCTCTTCCGAGACTGTTAAACATTACTTTAGTTTTCTGCAGATTAATCTTTAGACCCACTCTTCTGCTTTGCCTCTCCAGGTCAGTGAGCATGCATTGCAGTTGGTCCCCTGAGTTACTAAGCAAGGCAATATCATCAGCGAATCGCAAGTTACTAAGGTATTCTCCATTAACTTTTATCCCCATTTCTTCCCAATCCAGGTATCTGAACACCTCCTGTAAACACGCTGTGAATAGCATTGGAGAGATCGTATCTCCCTGCCTGACGCCTTTCTTTATTGGGATTTTGTTGCTTTCTTTATGGAGGACTACGGTGGCTGTGGAGCCGCTATAGATATTTTTCAGCATTTTTACATATGGCTCGTCTACACCCTGATTCCGTAATGCCTCCATGACTGCTGAGGTTTCGACAGAATCAAATGCTTTCTCGTAATCAATGAAAGCTATATATAATGGTTGGTTATATTCCGCACATTTCTCTATCACCTGATTGATAGTGTGAATATGATCTATTGTTGAGTAGCCTTTACGGAATCCTGCCTGGTCCTTTGCTTGACAGCAGTCTAAAGTGTTCCTGATTCTATTTGCGATTACCTTAGTAAATAGTTTGTAGGTAACGGACAGTAAGCTGATCGGTCTATAATTTTTCAAGTCTTTGGCATCCCCTTTCTTATGGATTAGGATTATGTTAGCGTTCTTCCAAGATCCCGGTACGCTCGAGGTCATGAGGCATTGCGTATACAGGGTGGCCAGTTTCTCTAGAACAATCTGCCCACCATCTTTCAATAAATCTGCTGTTACCTGATCCTCCCCAGCTGCCTTCCCCCTTTGCATATCTCCCAAGGCTTTCTGTACTTCTTCCGGCGTTACCTGTGGGATTTCGAATTCCTCTAGACTATTTTCTCTTCCATTATCGTCGTGGGTGGCACTGGTACTGTATAAATCTCTATAGAACTCCTCAGCCACTTGTACTATCTCATCCATATTAGTAATGATATTGCCGGCTGTGTCTCTTAACGCATACATCTGATTCTTGCCAATTCCTAGTTTCTTCTTCACTGTTTTTAGGCTTCCTCCGTTCTTGAGAGCATGTTCAATTCTATCCATATTATACTTCCTTACGTCAGCTGTCTTACGCTTGTTGATTAACTTCGAAAGTTCTGCCAGTTCTATTCTAGCTGTAGGGTTAGAGGCCTTCATACATTGGCGTTTCTTGATCAGATCTTTCGTCTCCTGCGATAGTTTATCCTGCCTAACGGAGTTACCACCGACTTCCATTGCACAATCCTTAATGATGTCCACAAGATTGTCGTTCATTGCTTCAACACTAAGGTCCTCTTCCTGAGTTAAAGCCGAATACCTGTCCTGAAGCTTGATCTGGAATTCCCCTATTTTCCCTCTTACCACTAACTCATTGATTGGCTTCTTATGTACCAGTTTCTTCCGTTCCCTTCTCAGGTCTAGGCTAATTCGGGTTCTTACCATCCTGTGGTCACTGCAGCGCACCTTGCCGAGCACGTGCACATCTTGTATGATGCCAGGGTTAGCGCAGAGTATGAAGTCTATTTCATTTCTAGTCTCGCCGTTCGGACCCCTCCACGTCCACTTTCGGCTATCCCGCTTGCGGAAGAAGGTATTCATTATCCTCATATTATTCTGTTCCGCAAACTCTACTAATAACTCCCCCCTGATATTTCTAGTGCCTATGCCATATTCCCCCACTGCCTTGTCTACAGCCTGCTTTTTGCCTACCTTGGCATTAAAGTCACCCATTAGTATAGTGTATTTAGTTTTCACTCTACGCATCGCCGATTCCACGTCTTCATAGAAGCTTTCGACTTCCTGGTCATCATGACTGGATGTAGGGGCGTAGACCTGTACAATCTTCATTTTGTACCTTTTATTAAGTTTCACAACAAGACCTGCCACCCTCTCGTTAATGCTATAGAATTTCTGTATGTTACCAGCTGTATTCTTATTAATCAGGAATCCGACACCTAGTTCCCTTCTCTCCGCTAAGCCCCGGTAGCACAGGACGTGCCCGCTTTTTAGCACTGTATATGCTTCTTTTGGCCTCCTAACTTCACTGAGCCCTATTATATCCCATTTACTGCCCTCTAATTCCTCCAATAGCACTGCTAGACTCGCCTCACTAGATAACGTTCTAGTGTTAAACGTTGCCAGGTTCATATTCCAATGGCGGCCTGTCCGGAGCCAGTGATTCTTAGCACCCTCTACAGCGTCGCAGGTCTGACCGCCGCCGTGGTCAGTTGCTTCGCAGCTGCTGGGGACTGAGGGCCGGGGTTTGATTGTGTTGTTCATATAGGAGGTTGTGGCCAAGTACTGCACCAGGGTGGCCAATCCTGCTCTGGTGAGGGAGTGCGTTACCGGTTCTGGTCACCGGGATCAGGCCACACTCCAGGCCTGTTTGTGCAATTTTATCAACACGCGGATTTTTTTTTTTATCCAGTGAAAAATTGCCGGCACCGGGATTCGAACCACGGACCTCTTGTACGCGAGGCGGGTGTTCTACCTCTACGCCACGGCTGCACCTCCAATGCTGGTATACGGCATTAATTGTACACATTCTTTTTCAAGAATAATGGTAAGCTGCTGGTCCAACCACATTTAAGTCTAGCTAACGTAGCAACACATTATGACTGGTGCAAATACTCACTCTTAAAAAAATTTACACCCTCCAGGGCTTATCTTGTCCCACAAGAATAATCGTCATCTGCCTTGCCCGTAATTCCATTCTTTAACACTGTGAGCCCAGTACTTCTAAGTCACGAATGGCTTGCCCGTTATCAGCGTGACACGGCATTCTCGACAGGAAAATAGAGAGTGCTAAGTTTTGAAGAAAGGAAACGCAAGCAAGGCAGATGACGACTATTGCTGTGGGACAAATATACACCCCAAAGGGTGCAAGTGTTCTAAGAGTGCTTAATTCTAGAGATTATCAAAAAACTAGTTCAGAATTCCCTGCTACACTGACATACGACTAACCTTGAACATTTAAAAAAAGCAGTCACAGATTCGGTCTACACATTTTAAAAGCAGTATGAATGAGCAGTTTTGCATGACAACTCAGACGGTAAACACACGGTAAAGTCACATAAACCTTTGTACTTTCATCCGAATTCAAACCTATAAAAACCACCCTAGTTGATGCTGCTGCTTCGTACTAATGTACATCAACTTAACATGACACAGCAAATTTTGAAGCTCTGCTGATTCAATATGACATGAAGAAAGAAAGAGACAGCCCAACCCTTGCACCAGGTCTCAAGCTTTACAGTGCAATCTACCCTAGCAATAGAGTTTTTCTAAAGTTTTACCCACCAGGTTATCACCATTTAATCCCACTGTAGAAAGTTGAATGGGGACCACAATACATATAGAAGTTAGTAATGAATCTGAATGACTGCAAGCAAAAATAAAGAAAGCGAAAGAGCATACACCGGTTCCATCAGCACACTGCACGTCAATAATGTCAAGTGCTGCTTCCCTTAGTAACTGTACAACAAAAGATTCAGAGAGACTGCTGGAGCTACAATATACACGTCACAAAAATGCCAAGGATGCTTCCCTCACTGAAGAAACTGCTAATAACTGTGACACGAAGTTATTCCTCAGTCACTTGAAACTGTCCAACTGGGACCATGAGGCATTGTGTTTCCTTTACCCTGATGTAGGGTTGACATTGTCTGGACCTTGACTCCACCAAAAGGGAAGGTAGCTGAAAAAGTAAAAAAAAGAAAAGAATAAATGTACTAATTGGAGAAGCATGAAGTGGCCAGTATGCACCCTCCTGTTAAAATGAATGCTATTTTGCAGCTTCACTCTTATTATAGTACGTTATAACTCAGTCCAGTGTGTTCTAGCAGTTACCATTGTCATCTTCCATGACAAGAGAGCTGCTAAGTGACACATTTCTGTTAAAAAGTCTTACTTTTGCTTTTCAAGCTGCAAAAGCACAGCCACATTCACCAATGCGCTTCAGCAACACATTTCTGTTAAAAAGTCTTGCTTTTGCATTTTAAGTTGCAAAAGCGTAAGCACAGCCACATTCACCAATGCGCTTCAGCGACACATTTCTGTTAAAAAGTCTTGCTTTTGTTTTTTAAGCTGCAAAAGCGTATGCACAGCCACATTCACCAATGCGCTTCAGCGACACATTTCTGTTAAAAAGTCTTGCTTTTGCTTTTTAAGCTGCAAAACCGTAAGCACAACCACATTCACCAATGCGCTTCAGCGACAAATTTCTGTTAAAAAGTCTTGCTTTTGCTTTTTAAGCTGCAAAAGCGTAAGCACAGCCACATTCACCAATGCACTTCAGCGACACATTTCTGTTAAAAAGTCTTGCTTTTGCTTTTTAAGCTGCAAAAGCGTAAGCACAGCCACATTCACCAATGCACTTCAGCGACACATTTCTGTTAAAAAGTCTTGCTTTTGCTTTTTAAGCTGCAAAACCGTAAGCACAACCACATTCACCAATGCGCTTCAGCGACACATTTCTGTTAAAAAGTCTTGCTTTTGCTTTTTAAGCTGGAAAAGCATAAGCACAGCCACATTCACCAATGCGCTTCAGCTGTTAAGCGATGATCATACTGTGAGACCACCTTAATAAAGTAGCCTAGTAGGGTTACTAATTACAGCAGAGTTCCCAGTAATAAAGCCACCACATTATAAGTCATCTTGCAGCTGAAGTAAATGTTCTAAACCTAGAAAACATTCCACAGAAATGATTCATGAAAACACAGGTTGTTGTCAGAGACTAGGGGAATAAATACAGGCTCGCAAAAGCATGACCCGCCAAATCTTACCTGCAAAGCATAGGCATCATCACATCAATGATGAAGGGCTGCTCCGCATACTTCCCGTTGCCCGTCACAAACTTCTCGACCTGCCCCATGAGGTCCTCTAATGTTGGCATGCTTGACTCTAGGGTGGCCATCACAGCTGAAAAAAAAAAAAAACATTGAAAGATCCATATTTGAAAGTGCTAAACAAAGACGTCTATTATAGGGCAGGCTCAAAAAGGTGCCAGAGGTAACTCGAAAACGTGGTGTTCACTTTGAGCTTTGAAGTGCAGATGCGACCACAAGTTTCTTTACCTTTTTTTGCTTCGGGTGTAGCAAACCTGCCATAACCACCCGCTTCAGAACAAGCAGGCATTTAACCTAACACGCTTTCCTCACATTCCAGGTTACTCCAAACAGAATGTTTTCTTTTTATCATCAGTAGTACCAAAAGTGACAAAGCAGCGTGTTATTCAGGGTCGTCATATTGTAGAAATGCCTCGCGATCAATTCTATGCCACTCTTACCATCTGCAATTCATGGCCAGCTGATCTCATTGATAATGCATGTGAAGCACAGCTTTGACCACTCACAAGGTGTGAAAATCGTCTAAAGGAACAGCATCAGAAAAAGCATTAGTACAAAATTGTGGCTCAGGCATTCATGCTTGCGACTATCACACTTGTGACTATCTCACTTGCAATTTTGTGAAGGCATGATAGTCTGTCACTGTTCCAATGTTTCATTACTTAAGCAATCAAATTTAGGCGCAGCTTCCTATTCGAAACAATACTACTTCAAAAGATTGCTCTCTTTTTATCCCTTAGGTTTGCTTTAGCAGGTTTAAGTGTGTGATCGGTACTCTCAAAATTCAAATAACATCACATTCTTTGCTTCTTCTTCACCGTAAACCTTCAAATGCTTTCAATTTTGTTCCACACTACATAGCTACTAACAGACAAACAATTTTGTACAAGGCCTGTAGCATTGGTCAGAAAATTTCCAAGCGCACAGTGCATGCAACTAGAGTAGAAAAAAAGCTGCACAATGCTTCTGCTGTTTCTTCCTTCACCTTCACTGGCCTGATTTCAAAGCAAAAAAGTATCAAGGTCTCTAAAGACCAGGATGACAATACAGTGCACAAGACTTGCCTACTCCTGGCAGTACCCACCTCATTTATATTGCTTTTAACCTCTTTGCTACCAGTTTCCACATTTGTGGACACTTTTCCTAAAGCTGTGTTCTCCTGAGCAAAAAGTTGCGAGACATCAAAATTGCATGCCTTTCATAGCCTTAAATATGGTTTAAACTTAAAAATGAGGTGGCCATACCTTGGCTTAGGCAACAAGATGGCTGCAAGCACTTATGCATATCTTCCTGTCTTCTACTAGTGTTCACATACGTGGACACTTTTCCTGAAGCCAAGTATGCCTCAGCAAAAGGTTCCATGACATTAAAATCATGCGATATTGTCACCCAGCATTACAGTTCACCCTGCTTCCAATGAAAGCACCATATCTCACTTGGGACGGCATTAAAAAAAATTAAAGTGGCTTCGAACAGCCGACCAGATCTTTTCAGGACTTGCGTCTGCATTTGTGGACACAGTTTTTTTACCTTTGAAATGCTGTTTATGTCCCCAATATTTCTTTTCTGTGAGCTCCTCAAGTACTATAATACAATGTTTAAGAACAGTCACTCATTTTCTTGCTTGTACTGTATTTTTTTCCGGTAGTGAAAAGATTAAACAAGCACTTAGCAACCTGTTTAACTTTCTGTTCAGCTTTGAAGATTTGAATACTAAGATAGTAGAGAAGATTCAGCAAGCTCTGGCTTTGTTCACTCTAACTGCAAGATATTTGGCCTGGAAACTTGTGTGGAAAGTACATTGGCATCACGGTCCTGTCATTGCAAGAAAACAAACTAACCCTGTGCTTCGAGTGAATGCTCTTGAGCTTTGCCATGGATGCAGTATGGGTTGTGCTTGTTGTGCGAGGGCTCCAGAAATGCGACAGGAAATGTGGCCGCAAAGGCACCCAGACAGTTGCCATAAGCTGGTCGATGCCTACGGGAAAAGAAGCATGGAGCAGGAATGCAATGCGACGTACCAGTCATCCAGAGAACTTAACGTCAGCGAACTTGGGTGAAGTGTTACATGACGTTTGTAGTGTAAAGCCCCCCCCCCCCAGATTCACAGGGTTGATTTAAATTGATTTCCTTACTGCGCTCAATAAACTAAAAGGCAAGCATTAGATGCATGTTCTAAATTAAGAGTAAACAATTTTTAGATAAGGACCTTGAGTAATTTCATATAAATTGTAGAACAGAAAACCCGTTTTTAACATTTATTTTTTTTAGGGGAGAGGGGGTTACGAACCCAGCTCGTCATGACTCAATAGATGGCCACATGAAGACTTCCAGAAGGCACACTCTTTTTATCTTACAGAACAACAAATTCAGGTAAGCGCAAGCAAGAAATTTCTTCAACCAATGAAATGGCTAAAGGATTAAGAGCTAGCAAACTTTTGATAGAAGGCAGCACATTTTCTATTAAATTCAAGACAAGGCACATGCTTATCAGCAAAAGTAGAACAAAAAGTAGTTTCTGCCAAAGCTTTGATTGCCAACAAGACTTTGAACATAGCTTGAATTTAAGTCTTGTGTTTCTTGGAGAACAGCAACCTTTGTTTATCAGCTCCTTGTCTATTTACACACAGCAATAGCTTGCCTACATGGAAATACTAATAAACTGAAAGCCTAGGATGCAGTCTAGTTGGGCTAGAAAAAGAATGTGCTCACTCACCGCTCTAGCTCAGCCTTGATAAAGGACCTGCACGAAAAGGGCAAATAATATCACGATAGAGAAATAAAACATCCCAAGAAGCAGCAAAAGAAAGAGCATCAGGTATTCACTGCAACTAGCCATTGTTAGGTATGCCTAAATAAGGGACTGACTGTCATCTTGATAATGAATTACAAACTCACACTGGTTTCTTTGTCACTCAGTAACCAACTTTTCATGATATATGATAACCATCAAAGCTGAAATGAATATGCTTGCAATGGAATATAACAGCACAGACAAAATTACGAGGAAAATGACAAAAAAACAATACAGCGCTTCATTTTCTCTTGTCCTTCCTTCCTTTCTGTCTGCATGGTTATGTTCGTACACATTACCAACATGCCCATTCACATACAGTCAACTTCTGATAATTCGATCTTGACGGGACCGATGAAATTGTTCAAATTACCCGGCAGGTCGAATTAAACAAGATGCAAAAAAACTCCAAAACACACCGCTGATTCATTTGGCAGTATTTGCCCAATTCTAACCCGCCCCCATATCAAACACACGCCCAATTTGTATGTGTCCAAAGCAGTAAACTAACATAGGAATGACATTAAAGCGCCTAGACAAAGTAGAAATCTAACGTGTGACCGATTTTTCAGCAAGAAAATTTGTTGCACAATGGCGGCAAGTTTCCTAAAGTCAGCTTCGCCACAGTGTTTTAAGTTTTCCTCCACCGCTGTACGTTCTTGTTTTGCGGCAAAACATACAAGCGTTTCGAAGGGAATTTTTTTTTTTTTTGGTTTTGTGCCCTACTGCCCTGAGCAGGCAATTTTCTTTAAAAAATAATGGCACACTTAGAATCAGGTAAATACTATAATTAGACATTGTGAAAAACGGTTACTGCTTGAAAACCTTCCTAGGGTGGGTCGAAAATAGTTGTATCGACGAGAGATTATGTATGCTCAACGCATTCGCTCTCGCTCAAAGCTCTGCCGACCCAGACTCTGTGAATAAAGGGGTCACTATTGGGGTCACCATATGGGTCAGGAACGTGTGTTCAGACTGATCAAGTTTCAATTATCCAGTGAAGGCCAGTTTTAGGATGGAAATAACAAAAGTTTGGGCCCATAGAAATGCATGGATGCTGGCTGGGACCTTCGTACAGGATCAAATCAACCAAAATATTGAATTAACTGGAGTGGAATCGACAGAAGTCTACTATACTGTCTTGCTTGCAACACTTTAAGAGCCACAGCTAACCTAACCTAACCTAACCAAACTGTTACAACCTTAGTCTACTAATGCTCCTTTCTGAAATTCATTCTGTGCTCCTGCTTCAAGAGAGACACGTGACAATATGGTGCAATAGATTAATCGAGCTCAATACGTTTCTTCTTTTTTCAGTTTTCACTACAGCAACACATAATATGTCTATATTTCATTTCTTTACACTTAACATAATTGTTTAAGCAGTGGGAAATATTTGAAAAGAGCGAATATTGTAAACTTTTTCACAGATAGTACAAGAACAGGAAAATGAGTAAAATGAGTAGAAGGTGAAAGCAGGAGCCAACGTTTCGACAAGTGGACTTGCCTTCTTCAAGGCAACATATGCTTTCCTCGCCACAGTATATATAGGCAGGGTTCTCTCCAATCAGTGCTACATGTGACAAGGAAAGCAGAGGGCGCTCAAGAACAGTAAAGCGAGCTAAAGAAGGCACACAGCTTTTCCTTGGGCCTGGTGCTGGAAATGTTGGTGTCTGCTGATTGAATGACGAGGTTGAGTCACATGGTACAGAGAGACATGATGAAAAAGAACAGCAATTTCACAGTTCTATCAATGACAGTGACGTCAGTGAGTACTGTCAGTAATACATCTGTGGCTCCATGGTAAATACATAACAAGGGTTCTAGAGTACTCCTGTTCCTTGGTAGAGCAGCAGACTAAAGTGTTCTACCTTACACTTGGTTCCAGTTTTTCGTTGCAGAAGGGCCAAGGTTACAAAAGGCAGTTGCTTGCACAGGCAGCAAAGCTTGCAACGACAACAAAGCGCGGATGGATGGATACCTTTATATCCGTTTGCTTTCCTCGTTGGTTGAGCGCCGATAGCTTCCACAGTGCTGCGAAGGACTACTAAGACTGAGTATAGGTTTGCTTGTTCTTTCCCTAAAAAAAAGGAAACCTGCTCCCCTGACAAAAATGTGAAATGACACACCAACCTTCCATTATGAAGTTCCAGGTTTGTTCCTAATGTGTACAGGCTGTTGAGGATCTTGTAGCAGGCCACCTGGATGTCACTCACTGAAATTAGGATGCAAGACGCACTCTGTCAGACACACTGCTGCTGCTACCCTAATCCAGAACAATAAGCACCAGCCTGTCAAATAAGGCTCATCTCCATTTTAACCTTGTAGAGCCACTGTAGATAAAGCTTGAATGCAGAGAGAACAGTCCTGCTTGTTATGAGCACATTTCGGCTCTTTCTCACCTTTGCCGAATCACTTGTAGAATTCTCTAGCCTCTCAACACAGCTTTTTAACTTGTTCTTAACAATTTTTCGTGGACAAAAGATTGTAATTCAATCTACACAGTTGGATTATGTTACAGTGAATTCGCACCTGACACCGGAAAAAGGTTTGTTATATCTGACATATGTTATAGGCACATAGCCATTACACATTCGAGAGATTCGCAAGAAACATTTTAGATTAACTTCATCCTATCTGATAATGTGTATATCCTTGCTCACTATAAGAAGGTTCAATTGTATTCTATTCACATCTTCACAAGTCTCTTCCCATCGTCAGTTTTCATGCTAACGTCAACAGATGCATTTAAGTATTAAGGTAACTTTTCTCAGGAACAAGGAATACACTCTAAAAACTATCAACCTTGATTGCCTGATACAAAGGAACATCATAATATATTTGATGCTGACCAGTTATTACAGTTTTCCACTGATGCTTCTCAGTTTTACAAATCCAGCCACCTCTCAAAGCATGTATTCAGACAAAATACAGGAGTGTTATATCAGGTTTCAAAGACCTTTCTTTATTGCGATCGCAATTATATGGACACTCCAGGCGTATTTTTGCCATCGCTGTAAGGTTTTGTATAAAGTCCAAGGGCAATAAAATTGTCGTCACGGGCTGTGTGCTGTATGTGCGAATGAAAGCATATGATGGTGAGCCGGCGATCACGGGTAAATCTCGTTCATGCAAGCGAAGTAAGCGGAGAGAAAGCATGCCGTCTTCCGTCGCATGCAACGATCCGGCGGGAGGGTAGGCCCCAGCAGCCCTGCCTGAGTTCCCGGGCCACTGTATTTTGAAAGCCACTTGCGATGGGGACAGAGTCCAGCCACGCACTGTGTTTTTGCAGCTTAGTTCGCATTGATGCGAAACGCAGCACGCAGCTCAATTCGCTCACTGCTGCTTCCACGCTTTCTCATTCCAGCATGTTGACAGCGAGTTTCCATGGTCATAGAGTGAGATGTGTTCATGTTTGCTCGTGCGGGCGTGACAACATGCTTGTTAATTTAGTTAATGTGCCTTTGTTTACAAGTTTACACGGCTGACAAAACTACTAACCTTACTTCGTACAGCTAGCTGTCCACTAATTTGCTATCCCAATTGATGCTCTGCCTTTCGAGTGAAACTACGACATTTTAATAAAGTACTATTCTGTTTAAATTGTGGGCTTGTTTCCAGAGGGCTATCAGCTTGTTTGCTCGATTTCAACTGGTCACCAGCTCAAATATTTTTGCAAAAAGTCCATCTCATACGTAGCTGACAGATCTAGGTGGCATAAGGCGAAATTATGCATTGTCGTACTATAACATCTCATGCCATGAAGGCTATCACTTGCGCACATGTTTGATGTCAACAGAACAGGCACTTTGACTCGTACAAAAAGTATAACTGAATTGTGTAAATCAGGTGCCCAACGTGTTTTTTGAGTTAGCAGTTCCTATGATGCTGAAAATACAGTAAGATATGCTCACTTAAAGTAAGCCACCACTTTTGTATGCAAACAATGTATATACTACAGCTCACTGGTGACCGATTTCTACATCTCAAACCTACGCACGGCCTATAAATGGATCATGTCTCTAGACTCTAGAGTGACATTCTGGGTTTTTAAAATGAGCAATGGCATGCTCAGCCTCTATCAGAACATGGCCACAATGGGTGTAAGTGAGCCTGCATACTTTCAGCCAGCAGGTTATAAGAGCTACTGAGTCGTCACGGTAGGTGGCAGTAAAGCTCACCTTAGTGCGAACCCGTCATGAGCAAACTTTACTACTGGCAAGGTGAGCTTAATTCCAACTAGAAGGTGCATCTGACAGACTCACGCAACAAGTCACTGCCGAACTCATTGGCGGCCAGGTGATCGAACAATGCTGTGAGCACAGGCAGCAGCACGAGCTGGACATAGTTGAGCGACGATGAAGTCTTCATCGTTGTGCCACGCAGGTGACTGTAGCGGCCTTGCTCCAGGTTCACCAGTGTCTGGGCCAGGTCGTCGGCCGCATTGTTGAAGTAAGTCAACATCGAGGTCTTTACAAAGTCGGGACAGTTCTTCACTATGGCCCTGCAAAACAAACAGCATTAGAGAAAATGGGTGCACTGAGCGGAGCAAAATGCACTTAATTAACATACAATGCAATCAAACATGAGTAGGAATACCCAAGTCATATTTAGCAGCTGAAACTGCCTTTACTCCTGCACTGAAGCTTAGCAAGTGCCCAGAGGCTGAACCTTAGACAACGTAGCTCCGTGCAGGTAGTTTTGTTATTTACTATAACACTAGACAATGAAAGCTACGAGTTATACATTAGCATAATTAGTCTTTTGGCATTAATCAGCTATTCCCTATCATACTTTACTAAACTTTATGTTTCACATTTCAGTGCTTTACACCAATAGGTTTTAGATGCAGCTACTCTGCATATAGGCAGGTGCTTGGCCCCGTAGGCTCTTAAAGATAGTATACTCCTGCAGTCAAGCAATAACAGAAAAACGCCGATTTCGATTGTCGTTACCAACTACTGAATTAAATATCTGTTTGATAATTGTATTTGAAAGTATAGGAGTGCTTCATGTTCAGTCCAGCTCCACCTGCCTGCAGCTTCAATTCATGAAATAACATGGTGTTCCATGCCTGCACAAAGTGTATATTTTTCTTCAATGGATGTTTCTGTCGAAATTTCTCTGCGTAGCAGGTACTGCCAGACTGATCTTGATGATATCTTGCATGCGGACGTCTCATGTGCAGACCTCTTTCAGAAGCCTGCCTAAATTGGCACCCCCCAGAACTCGGGCCTAGCATCTCAATGAGTAATCAAAGACAGTTTCCAGGAGGAGTAACCGAAGATAGCTTTCAACTTGCCAGTGCCACACATTCTGTACGCACAGCACTAGAACAAAGTTCTGCTGATGAAAACTACGTGGTCTGCAGGCCATGGATAAAGTATTACTTAGTGATGCCATGGTCTGGTCACTATAACAGCGAATTATCAGAGACGGGCAAAGGCTGTCAAATCAGGCTATGTTTATGTGGGTAATGTAACTACACTGCAATTTCATTTAAGTCTGATAAACACAGGCTCAGCTGCACATTTGTTTGCACACAGTATAAAGCTCACAGTTCTTCCTTCAGTAGCAATGTGAGAATACAAGAAAGGCTCCTCCTAGAAATACATGCTGTGCTGGCTCTTCTCTCCAGGGCACTCCAAGAAAAATGGCTAACTAATGGTTTGCATAGAATCGAGTGAGATGTGCTGCGGTGATTAATCAGTATAATTAATTAACACACTGCGATTTCACATACACACACACATAAATATATGGGTGTTTTTGTGCAACCACTCATTAGAACATTCTCTTTAAGCACGTCAATGTGCAGCTATAAGAATGCCATCTGAAAACTTAGAAAGAAAAGGAGTCATTTTTCAAAATTTGCCGTGCATACTCCTGTGGTCGCATTCAGTTCTTTGAAGACACAGTGGTACTAATTGCAAAGCAGACAGAGGATCATACATGAATGATAAAACTACAGTTACCAATAGAAAAGGGTCTGCCAGAAAGCCTCCCACAGCACTTTTTAATGAAGAGCTGTCTATTTAGAAAGCAAAGGAATTAGTTCACCTTACGTTCACATATTATTTCATTTTCAATTAATTTTGACAGCCCAGAATGACATAATATTCATTGGTAAATAGTATCAAAATGATCATGTATCCATATACGTATGTTATATGACATTTCAAATATATGTAAAAATCAAAAGTCAGTGTTCGTATGCGTCCCTCTTCATTTGTTGTTTTTTCACTGTGAATACCTGAATTGAGAGACAGAATCTGACTTAGCAACACCTAATTAGCCACGGTGCTGCTCTTGTATTCGTGGCCCTTTTCTGAAGCCATTTAACAAAAACACTATGGCATCCCTCAAAGAAACTCAGTTTCGCTAGCATGTCTCCGTAGGACATTTAACACATGAATGCACCTTCCACAAACAAATTTTTGCAAGAAAGACAACGTGCCAGACTTTGGCTAATTAACAAGCCAGTTAGCGACAGTCACTTACTTTGCATCTGTTGCACGAATGAGCACCTGTAGGCAAGAGACAGCGAGCTTGCACTCATTGCCAAAAATGCTGAATTTAGCCCTCAGCAGACCACCCAGCTTGCAGAACAGGCTGCGCAAAAAGAAGTGAGAACATTTAAGACACAGGTGTGACCTCCAGACTTGCATTGTTTCAAGCTTAACACAATATGGAGCACCTGCATCAAGCTTAAGATGCATGCTACACACCTTTTATGACCATCGATAAGATTTGCGTGTAAAAGTGGAGGTTGAGTTGTCCCCACCAGAGTAGCTTTGAGCTACAGCGAAAACTCGTATTGGTTTCTCAGAAGCTGAAGGAAAGCTTGTGATTTGAAGGAAAATTTGCCCCTGTCTCAGAATCGAACCTCATACCAACGCCTCACAGTTGCTCTATAGTTTGAGCTAACCAGGAGGCCAGCATATAGATTGCAGCACAAGGCCACATTATTCAAAAACTTGAAGCACAGGGACACAGGATATGGCTGGCTGTAAACAGAGTCAGGGTGGCTAAGACACAACTCTTGCTACTTAACCTCATGCTGCTAATTTATTTACTTTTTAATTAACTTATCTTCTTCCATTCGTGGCCTGGTATAGTGTGATAAAATGTGAAAGGCAATACGTGATTGATGGGCTCCACAATTTAGGAGAACTCTTGATTCACAGGTGCAGCTGGAAGTAGTGCTGTTGCATTCTCCAGATGCACAGAAAAGTACCAGTGACAGTTGCTACCACTTGTTTGTTACAAAACCAGGTTGAAGACACGTCACAAAATAAAATGTACATGTGCCTGGTGCTTGCGAGCTCACTCTAATAGCGAATGTCACTGTCTGCCATACATACTGCTTGTCTGGAACAGGAACCTCACCAAACAGGATGAGACGTCAAATCATTGAGGGTACAGGGGGCAAGGAAATTTGCATATTTTCCCAGCACAATGTGAAGGGTGCAGTCCCGTTGAAAACTGACCAAAAAAATTCATTTAGCCTAATGTTGGACAAAAACTTGTCAGCCTGAAGAAGTGCATGATAAAAATAAAATGAATACTTGCCTGATGTTTGTTTCCTTTAGTCTTATGCAAGTGAAGGTTTAAATTGATGAAGAAGTGCGCTTTTGCTAAACAGCTATCATATGGTTCTGAGATGGCTGACAAAACCAGTTTTCAAATCATCTGGCATTAATTATGCTGAATATTAATTCAATTGCTTATGAAAAAATAAACACGGCCATTGTAATCTAGTGTTTTCACTTCATTTGATCAGTTTACACTCTGATATTACACACTGTCTCCGATGTGAAAAGAAAGGCTTGTGTTGGAGACACAAGGCTCTCGACCCTTTCTTACTTAAGCATCTACCACAGAGCGCCTCCACTAATCGATAATGCCAAAACAGAACCGTAAGAAATTACAGCAGGCATGTACATAAAAGAGACAAACACACGATACCACAAAGTGGTATTTGGACCCAAGTGGCTAATACTTTCACATTTATTATTTTCTCTAACTTCTTGTAGCCCTGCCAAAGCTGCATGAACAACAGTAAAATATTTACCCTTACCCATTTAGAAGTATGTCAAATTGAGCTAGTTAGTTTGGATTAATCTCCTTAACAAAGCATGAGCAAAACCATTATCCAGGGGTGCTATCTTGTACACGTTCGATAAGCCGACGTTCGGTTTGACCTCACGCAATTGTCCAGGTCATGCCGGTGTTGTGGCGTAGGTCAATCTAGGCCAATTGCATGAGGTGAAACCGAACGTCGGCCTTTTGAACACATACAAGAAAGCAGCCCAGAGCAGCATTGCGATCCCAAAAGAGCTCTGCACACATTCAAGACCCAGCACGCCCTCAACGTCAACCCACCTTGCGACCATCTCCTTCTCACGTATGGTGGCCGTGCCAACTGTGGAAGTGGCGGTAGGTGACATCAGGAAGAACGCCCGGTGAGCCACAAACACCTTCTCCATCAATGGCAACACCACCTGGATAAACAAAGTGTGACAGCATTTCTCAGGAAAAACTGATAAACACAGAAACACCCATGCACAAGGAACCACACACAAGCTGTGCTTGCTCTTTATCCCTTGTCTCGTGTAACTGGGCTATCATCAATATATAGGCAGCTTGCCAGTTCTGCCAAATGAAAGTGTAACATGCAGATTGTTTACTAATAACACCACGGCACAGACTGCTGGGTTGGAATTAATGAGCCAGAGTGCTGACTTCCATTATGACTACCGTGGCATATCATCTGGACCGCAGTTCAATGGGAGCCAAGCAAGCATATTTGAACCCCCTCCCCAATTCTGCTTTGCTGTATTGTGCATCTTTCTGTGAAGTTGAAACTTTCGAACAGAACAATATAGTAGAGATAGTAAGGTTCGCTTTTCATTTCTCCTAAAAAAAAAGCATTTAGACAACGGAGGGAGCTTCAATGTCCGTGCATCACGAAAGACAGTCTGCAATCAGCAACACATTGTGGCAATTCAGTCCACTTAATCCTGCAGAGGTCAGGTGGCACTTCCAGTTTAGCTGACGTTTCTCAGCTATGTCGTGCGCATAACAGGGCATCCACACTTAAAAGGACACAACCATGGACACACCTACTTTCAATTGAATGCACAGAACTCTATAAAGATGAAGATACATAAACCTACATAAAAGAGCCAAACAAACGATAATGCAAAGTAGTATTTGTACACAAGTGGTCAATACTCTTACATTTATTATTTGCTCTAACTTTTTATAGCACTGCCAGAGCTGTATGAACAACAGTCAATGGGTCATGTGTCTATTAGTGCAATGATATGAGGTCACTAACAACCACAAATGTAATACTTCCTTAGAAAGGTTTAAGAGAAAATTAAAACATTCTTTAACTATGGCTATTCCCGTCTGCCTGTGAACATTTTCTTGTGTCAGCTTATTAAACTGTTGTACTTTGATACGGTTACATATGCGTTTATTCTAGCCTTTCTTTGGTTTGCGCTGTTTTATTCTAGGCATTCCTCTCATTGTACTTGCAAAGGAGGTATCACATAAGGTGGTTAAACCCTAGGACCTGCTCCTATATATGCACAACACGGTCGACTTTTGTTAATTCGACCTTCATGGGACCAACAAAATTGACTGAATTATCTGGTGGGTCAAATTAAACACGATGTAGAAAAAATGCCAGAACACATTGCCGATTCATCTGGCAGTATTTGCCCTATCCTAACACGCCCCCGAATCAAACATGTGCTCACTTTTTATGTGCTACAAGCAGAAAACTAACGTAGAAATGACATTAAAGCTCCTAAACAAAGTACAAATCATGCAATTTTTAGTAAAAAAAAAAACCTGGCAAGAGTCTATGTGTTGCGCAATTTCCTTTAGTCAGCCTCGCCACCTGATTACTTAAGAGTAGCTTTGCCGCATTACATCCGTGTTATGCAGAAAAGCATAAGAGCAACGCAAAGGTGGTTTTGGTTGCACCGATTGTACTGCTCACACAATTTTCAGCCCAATTTTCCTAGGGAAAAGAAGGCTCGCATTATAATCAGATAAATCCCGTCCCCACACGTTGTTAGCTATGGTTATTGCTTGAAGATTCTCCTAGCGTAGGCCAAAAATAGGCACTTTCAATCAAAGACAATGTGTGTTCAGTGCAGTCACTGTCCCCTAAGCCCCGCTGATACAGATGCTGCCACTAAACGCATCACTTTTGGGGACACCATAGGGCCCAATCACGTGCGTGCTGATTTGTGAAGTTCGAATGATCCACCGAGGCTAAATTTAGGATTGAAATAATAAATGTTTGGGCCCAATAAATGCATGGGCACAGGCCGGGCCCTTCGGTTGGGATCAAGTTAACTGGTTGAAATAATGGAAGTCTAGTGTATTCCTATTATGTGCGATTGAACATACAGACAATGAAAATGTGAGTAAAGGGCTTCGAGTAAGGAGAACGGAAAACGGAATAAGCCTTCCTTCCGCCCACCTTGCTGAAGAACTTGACATCCCGGCTGGAGGTCTTGAAGCTTGTCCGGCGGCTGAAGGGCACGCTGGGCCTCAGAACCTTGAGGTTTATTGCAGCCATGTCCAGGTACTGCAGCAGCTTCTCCAGCAGGGAGCTGGCAAAGCGGCGCTCCTGCCCTGGGGCCTGGCCTTGCCCGGGGGCCTGTGGCTCCTCGCTCGGGGCCCCTCCCCGTTCACGGCGACGCAAGGCCTTGCTGCACAAGACAAAGTCGCAATTCCCGTAAATGTGCGAATAAATTTCGCCAAGCTCAACGAGGACTGAAAGCTTTTAAAATACGTCAAAACTCGGCATCAGTTGCAAGGTTTCTTTAACCACCAGCGAATATAGTGCGGGTCCCTGAAAGCTATGGAAGAAGCTTTAATAGGTAGTTTTAGCTTGTCAATAAACATTTTTTTTATGGACTACCTGGTAAGCAGATGTGTGCATGGCAGTAGCGATGCTGGCAGCGGTGTCTTGCGATACTTTGTTCAGCTACAACGTGTTGGAAGCACTTTTGTGTTACCTGAGTGTTTTTGTAAAAGGAAAATAATGAAGGACTCCATATTTGCAGACACGTTGCTGCCTGCACTTTGAGCCAGCAGTTATGTACAATATCATACGCCACTGCAATAAAGCTGTCTTTTCTGCGGTTGTTCTCCGCACCCCAAGATGGCACCACCAAATAGGCTGTTCATACACATCCCTGTGATATCCCGGTATTTCATAAACTGCAATACATTTACGGACAGCCTAAATGTTTCAATGTTTCCAATGGTTGTAGGAAGCTCAATGGTGCCCTGCGTTTGCAAATCCTCCATGACTTGCCTTGAAACGCGGTAGCCCTCGTACTGAAGAAACTTGAGGAACTCTTGTGCACGGTCTCGGTTTTTGTGCTTCTCCCGGTCAGTGAGCAGGTCGTATGGCACCAGCTGTGCATGTATGCCACCACCTGTAGACACAGCAATAACAAAAGATGAGTGCGCAGCCTACATTTTACAGAACAGAAATCTCAACAAGAACCTTTAAATATCTATAAAGAAACATCAAAAAACGCGATGCAAGAGAACTGTAGATTCAATACACACCAACAGCGTCCAGCTCCTCCTTCATTTTCTTGGCCCAGATGTCGTGCGTGTTCTCAGCCAACCGCTCAGACATTGTCTGAAAAGATTTCGAAGTATGGCAGTTGACACCTATCTTGTTATTAAATACTACATCAACCTGCACGTCAAGAGGGCCCTGTAATATCCATGATTTTAAAAAATGCACATCTTTCCTATTTTGATGGCTGTAATACCCTCTTTTTGCCATCACAAACATGCTCATTCATGCCTAGTGTTGTGCATAGAGCACTACAACATTTGGACGGTCATTCACAATTAAGGGACATCTTTTCTGAGGTAAACTGTTTTTTTCTGTGGACTAGTGTTTTCTGTCATAAACTCACGAATGTTCTGCTCTCATGTGCAAACAAAATGGCCAATAATGGTTTCCACATTCAATGACCATGACAGGCACCAGGGTGCAAGAAATGCGCAATTTGAAGAGTTGTGCAGGAAAGGGCAGCAAGACAAATAGAGAGAGAGGTGAGCAATAGATGCTTCAGAAATCTCCACAGTGAAAAAAGTTTCACAAAAGGGAGAAGTTATAATTCGCTTAAAGTAGCAAGCTTTTGTAGTATCGTGTTGCATTTATACATAGTTGCCAACCTGGGAACAATAAAATTCAAAAAACTTCTGCAGTGACAGCTCTGAGAAGAGAAGGGACGGGAATATCATGCATATCTTGGGTACATATGCACTTCATTAATGATGCATTAATGAAGACTTTAGATGCAACTCTAAATACAGCAGGCGCACGCAGCAGCAAACTTGAAGCAGCAGAGACTGACAAACAACACATTGTTTTTCAGTGACTTCTAACGTTGACGATATTGCCTGGATCAGGAAATTTCTGCATGAACTTGATCGACTCAAGTATCCCTCTAGCAGCCTTTCACCATAAGAAGACCAACAAGGTGAGGTTCAGAGGCCGACGAGAGAAGTGCATTGCAAAAACTAATTTTTCATTTTTTGCCGACTGTGCTCTAAGACCAACTGACCGTGCTTTCAGCAGCATGCAAACTCAAACAGCGGTGCTTTCGACCCGGCAGTGCGAATGTGCAGTAGCTGCTGCTTCTGTAACTCGTTGCGAGTATCATATTTCTGCACGTATAAGTCGCACAAAAAATCATTTAATTGAGCAATACAATTGAAGTACGAGTTACATGTGAATTTTGTGTCCAGGTGTGGCTTCACAGCTGCAAAAATTTTGCCAGTGGCCTCATTGCAGCCTACGCCACAATGCCATGAAGCCACACTTCCGGAACAAGTCACTAATGCTAGCTCAGTGCAAATGTAAATTATTTGTTCAATGAGCTTCTTTTAACTCTGACTCTGTTATATTCAAGCAATTTTTCGGGTTGCTTTGAGTTACAATTATTGAGATTGAGCTTACTTCTTAACAGTCACTTGCCTTTATAGTCCCTTCCATTCACCTTTACCAGCACTCAGTCACACTCGTATTCCCGTTCACTCCCACATCACCAAGCTTATTGGCATTCCCCACATGAAAATGGGCTCTGAATTTCCAGCTGGAAATGGTATTTCCAGCCAGGTTTCCAACTGGAATTAGCCCTTCCAGCTGGAAATTTTCCAGAGCCAGCTGGAAATAGCTGGGAATGGCACTTTCCAGCTGGAAGTGGAATCCACCTCAGCTGGTCTTCGAGCTGGAAGCAGCACTTCCAGCTGGAAGTTTTCCAGCTCCAGCTGGAACCAACTGGATACAGCATTTTTCAGCTGGAAACAGCACTTCCAGCTGGAAGCAACTGGGTAGAGCATTTTCCAGCTGGAAGTAGAATCTACCGACTGGAAAGTGGCAGGCGTAGAATAGCGGGATGGTTCCCACTTGCATTAAGACATTTTTTATATCTGCAACATGCCCAAATTTAGTCCTAGGTGGTGTTTGTATCGGAACGAAAGCTTTACTCTTGCAGCGGCAAAAGTTTTGTTTTTCTTCGTTTGCGTTGTGACAGCAATTGTAATTAATTGCATGAACTGCATGGAAATGCTCATCACTCAGGGTACCTTTGATCGCGATCGGGCCTGATCGGAATCGATTGCAATCGAAAGTGCCCTGTGTGATCGAGTTGCCAAAAAAAAAACATATTACCAGGAAAACCGCCACTTTTATTGAACCTTACTTGTAGTAGACAAAAGTGACGCGCTCCTGATCGACACTGTTATCTTGCTGCATTGTTGACGTCATCTAGCGAGGAGCTTGCCCGATTGGTCATGATGAGCCGTTGCACACACAAATGGCTAGTGTTTACAGCATAGCAATTCCTTCCCTGGCTACCAAAAAAAGAGCCCTAACATGTGGCACCTTCAGCAGTTATCAGGCTGCAGTGACCGCTGCTCCTATCTTTTTCTTCCTGCGCAACGCCGCTACAATCGCCGCCATTTTTGTTGAATGCTTAGTAGCTTTAGTCTCGTATCTTGTCTTGATGTGCTCTTTTGACACTAATAATAAAATAATAGGCTGGTATTGCAATATTAGTAGTTCGCAGAGAAGCTCGGATTTTTATTTGAAGCAAACAGCAGCATTACAGATGCAGGCCGAATATATAAAATGTGACGACGCCACAGTGCCCCCAGTTTCGTACAGCACATGGCGGCAACTGTCACATAGCCGGGCAGTAAGACAACGTGAGACTCTCGGGTGTGCGTTAGTGATTGATGAACAAGTTTTATGAGGAGCCTGCATGATCTTGCACATGAAGTAATTCTTTTTAAACAGTTTCTTCTCTGGACGGCGTTACAAGTACAGGCAAGCGGATGTCAACGGTTTCTATTGCTGTAATATGTGGTGTTGTGGATTCACCAGTGCGGATCGAACAGCACCGTTTTCTCCAGCCCTGATTCTACCATATCGAGGTAATTATTTCACTTGTTTATGTTTTGAACGTAATTAATCTTCATTTTTATCCTGAAAGTTGGCACGCTCGAGCATGATATCATAGGTCCGTGCTGTACGTGATGTTCGTATGCAAGGTGATCATTTTTGTTTTACGGAATTTGTAGAATTCACCTGTGGCAGATAGCATAATTAATGTCGCTGCGCTGAATTATTCGAAGAGGTACGCGATTATTAGCACGCAAAATCGCAACAAAACTTCAGCTAATTATCAAAAATTGACAAATAACCTTCTTAACTAATTACCTTGCTGCATACATTGGAATTAACGAGTTGTAGCCTGTGAGTTTGCAAAATGCATCCACTTTAAATGAATTTCCAGAATTGCGCCAGTTTCGAGATATTATTTTCCAAAGTGTGAGACGAAATAAATAGGCGTTCCAGCTACTTTTGTGCTCCAATGCATAAAAGAGTGTTTTGATAAAAAAGTAAGTAAATCAACAGTGCACATTTACGGCGAATTTGACGACGGATATTTCCAACTGGTGTCATTCTGGAAGTTAAGTCCAAGTGGATACGCTTGGCAATCTCATCGGCTACAATTCGTAGATTGCTATATGTGCTGTAATGTAATAAATTAAGAAGTTGTTTCATTTTTTTACAATTAGCTGAATATGTGTTTCGATTTTTTGTGCAAGTAATCTCCACCTCTCTGGAGGGTGCAGCTCAAGGACTAAAATTATGGTATCTTCAACAGGCGATTTTTAAAAATGTATAAAAACTAAAAATTATCATCCTGTATATGCGAAGTGCTTGCCAGTTTGCTTAAGCCCCTTTTGTCTCCAATAGTCCACTTGGAAATAGTGCCATGCAATGTCTGTGCCCAATGTTGCGCATACACCTATGAAATACTAGTGTGTATGTGTCAATCTGCGCAACACAATATAAGCACATTTATGGCGTGCTTTCTCTGCAAGTGCGTGTTTGCAAACAGGCATTTAAATTGGTGCAAAACGACGATAACATAAAAAGACTGTCCCTCAAGCTCCTGCGTTATGCAGAAGATAAATGCTTCTTGGGAGGCTGTTGAGTTGCATCACACGCCTAGTTCAAAATACAAGTGAGCTCATTTGAACTCCACTTAGACTAAAGCTACAGTCAACGGTGCTAAGCAATTTAAGAATCACTGCATCGCTTCTGCAGCTCAGGTTGAGAGCCTTGCGAGAGCTCAGGTCGAGGCCTTGCGCCACATAAACTGTAGAAGGGGCTGTGATGAAGGTACACTATGGTACTCTCCAAAAGCTGTTGATACAATCCATCTGATTTTGGTAAAGGTCACTGTTTACTAGAACTGAGTGGATTAAAGTCATGACTGTATTAAATTTCACTCACTGTGTTTGAATATGTCTTTCAGATGGTGTACAAGGAGATGCAAGTGTATTCCACATCTTGAGGGAGATGCAAGATATGCTTCCGCGATCCTTGCTGCAGGTGTTCAAATAAATGATTTAAAGTTTCAGCACTGTGCTGCGTTGGCTGTGTGTATTTTGACTGGACCGGCTGGTCCTGCCGCCAATCACATTAGCAACTATAACTGTGACTTGCGACAGCGAGCTAAGATCCATGCGAGCTCTGGCCAGTTATTATCCTGCTTGATGCGAACTTACACCCTGGGATTTCACTTGGGCATGACTCAACACCAAAGCGGCTGGTCAATGGTTTAAAGCTGGAAATGTAGCAGGAAGATTTTCTGGCTCCAGCTGGAACCACTGAGCCTTCCAGCTGGTAGATTCTTCCATTTCCAGCTGGAATGTCTACTGGTCGCAGCTGGGAATGCAGCAGATTCTAGCTGGAAATTATGTGGTTTCCAGATGGAATCTGCACGCTTTCCAGCTGGAAATTATGTGGTTTCCAGCTGGAATCTGCATGCTTTCCAGCTGGGAATAAAATTATTTCCAGCTGGAAATTGCGTCGCTTCCAGCTGGAATTTTCCCAGCTTGGAAACATTTCCGGTTTCATAATCCAGCTGGGAATGGAAATGATTTTCACCTGGGTCCAGAGGCCCATTTTATTCACAGGCCAGCAGAGCCTTGACGTTTTAAGGGTTCATGATGACCTCAACTTGTCAAAAGTGATAAAAAGTGACAGAATTTGAGTTCCTACCACACTTGCATACAAACGGGTGCTATGACCATGCCACCGAGTCATATCACGTAAAAAATGAGCCATTATGGTAGTTCTTCTGAAAAAAAAATTAAACAGAACCCATCTCATTATTACTGTTGACAGTGATGCATTAGCATTGAATCAATCTGGCCACATGAAGTATTGCCGACATCGAAACGAGTTAAATACGAGGCACGCACTACAGCGGAACTCCTATTTCACGCTTGCCAAAGAACACACAAAGCACCTGCCACCGATTGCTTCAGTATGGGGCGACCACGGCCCCGCTCAGCCATACCATATGCAGCAGGTCAAGTGGCCAGCCTAGTGCACCCACCCGCCTCCTTCAACTCCCCCCACCATCTTTCACGCAAAACACTGGGGGAGCAGGAAGATGGTACGTATTGAGCCACCATCATCGTCGGCTCATCCTCGCACGCTTTCCCTCGCATCTACAGCATGCAGAGCCGCAGGGCACAACAGGATCTTACTGCACTTGGGACTTCGAGTGGAATATCACGACGACAGCGACGTCGGAAATTCGAGTGGAGTGTCCCTGTAATGGCTATTGCAATGGAAACACGAAAACACATAAGAGGGGACTGTGAACAAGTGCTCGGTCTGCTTACCATCATATCCTTGTTGAGTGTCAGCGTTGACATATCCACAGGTGTTGGCATGTAGGCCATTGGTGACTGGGCTTGCTGCATGAGCAAACGAGAGACATAAAAAGAGGTGAAAATGCATAAGTGCATACACCACGATGTCCATTATGACCTTATCAACAAAATTTACCTTTTTAAAGGAAAGGATCCTGTATGCTTATCACAAATGCGGAACAAACATTGGGTCACATATCGGGAGACCAGCCTAACTATGATCCTCGTACAACATAGGAGTGTGCTAAAGAACTGTTTGTATACAAGGAACTGAACTCTTGTCCTGGAGCTTTGTGGTGTTCAGTCTAAAGTGGTCATTCTGTTATGCAGCCATGCTAATGGCTACAATGGTGTCTGCAAAGATATCTAATGGGTGAAATCGTGAATGATACTGACTGCTGTAGAAAGCTCGGCCTATTTATTTTATGCGAATTGGCACAGTACAATCAGACTAAATCCATGAACATAAGTTTGGTAAGCTTGGCCCCTCAGCTGACAAACCTATGTTGAATACAAATGCTCTCCGGACAACTTGCATGACACTAGAAACCACCAAGTTTAGTATAAGTGCCTCAAGCTAAAACCTAATTGTTATTAGCTTTCATACTCTACGGAATCACATCTATAGAGTAACCGCTCTCTTTCTTCATTGACTTCATTGACGCTTCTTCATCCTTAACTTTGAGCAACGGTAACTAGAAAATGCAGCTTGTTTTCCAAGCTGAATAACTGACTTAGCATCTATTACTGTATATTACTGCATATATTATTATTGCAAGCTTCCATTATAGCAGAGATTATGTACCAAGTAACCACAAAAGAAAATTGCTGAGCAGCTAACCAAAATTAGTGTCAAAGGAACGCTTACAGCTGCAATGGGTGCATTTGAGCGCTGTGATGAGTCGCTTAGCTCCAGCTTCCAACCGAATGCCAGGAGAGCCTTGAGGAGCTCTCGAATGGGGTCCCGGTAGCGTTCTTTTTCCTGTGCAGGCCATGAAAACAAAAATGATTTGAGCCAAACACACACGTCTCAGCAGCACTGAATCAACAGCTATAACTTAATAAAATGAGAAATTAACAATATAATATTATATTCTTAAATATTACAAATATTTAATTTTTTTCACTTATCTCTTAATTGTGAATTTTTCTGTATTCGTGGCAGGGTTGAATTATTTGAAGTCATCCCTGAATCCCTGTATGTGAGCAATTTCAGTAAAGCCATTTGTTCATTTTGTAGCTGCTTTAAAATTGTAGCACATTGCAGTTCATACTATTCATACTATTTTTCTATGACATATGAACGTAGTACTGCTCCTACGGTGCTGTTTCTTTGCTTTCTGTACATTGGTTTGCTTTAATGTATTGATGTGTACCTTGATTTTGAATTTTGTAATCTCTCCTGCTTCAGCTGCCATAAAGGTTTGTGACAGTTTTAAATAAATAAATAGATAAATAAATAAATAAATAAATAAATAAGACTAATGTCATATTCTTGGGATTTTAGACTGCATTATACTGGCTGATCTGAATGCAATGACAAGTTCTTAATCTGTAAGCTAGATTGTAAGTTTACTGCCTATGGCCGCATCAATAGTCTAACACAGTACTAAGTCAGCTGTATATTTCCCAGACCATACATCAACAAATGTTCTAAAGGACAGAGAAAGCACGAAGCACAGTGAGTGTTTCTTACATAGTCAGTCAGCAGATTGTATGGCTTCAACCTTGGATGGGTCTTGGCTTCATCATTCCAGCGTTCTCCATACTGCCACCCTCGCTCGAGCTGGGAACAAGATGATCACGTCAACAACAAATAATGACAAATGCTGCCTTTCATTTTTCACTAGGAACACATGGCTCTAGTACTGCCAGGTCAGAAGGCACATAAGTAAATGTGAATGTGCAAGTGCGCATGCAACTAGCCATGAATTGACTGAAGTATCAGTACATCAGAGTAAAGAAACCAAAAAGTAAAAAAAAAAAACAAGCGCAGCTTGCGCTAGTGGTGCAAGGCTGGAGTCAACAACGGAGCTTGTGATCACCTAGCTTTTACATGGCTTGCCTAAGTTGTTTGTAGGCTTTGTGAGGTTATGCCAGGTTTTTCTAAGTTATTGGTGGGCT